>NC_087219.1:35197821-35207821 GCF_015104395.2 Macrobrachium nipponense
TCAAGAGTAGACAAGTATGTAGTTTGACTGGTAGTGCCAATAATGAAAAATTGGCTGTTTTCGATAGAAATTTTGCATTTTGATGCGTGTATACTTGATATTGAAAAATCAGGGTGATAGGATTTCTGCATTTCATGCGTGTATACTGATATATGAAAATTCAGGGTTGAAATTCTAGATCCTGTCCTATAGCTCAATCCAAAGTGGCTGTAATAGCAAACCACCTGCAGTAACCATCGCGAGGAACCACGATAAAACATTATTCATACACACACGGGGGGGGACATATATGTATATATTAATTATATACATATTATATATATATATATATATATATATATATATATATATATATATATATATATATATATATATATAAAGGTTTTTGCCACGAAGGAAAAAATGAATGCTATCTCCGCTTTTCATTTTTTCCTTCGTGGCAAAAACCTTTATTTATACATAGCATCACGTTTTATATACTTCGTGATCAAGTTATTACACATACATATATGTATACACACATATATTATATAACTGTGTGTATATATTATATGTATGTATGTTGTGTATGTATGTATATATATAAAAATAAACATACATATATATATCTATCTATATATATATAGATATATATATATATTCTATATATATATATATATATAGTATCATATATATAAACATACTATGGGTAATACATATATGGCATATATATACTTATTATATACATATATATTTATAGTATATAATACATACATAAATACATAACATACATACATTCATACATACATTATATCATATATATATATATATATATATATATATCTGTATATACTGTATATATATTAAATATATTATATATATATATATACTATATTATTATTATTCATATATATTATATATATAGATAACTATAATATACCTATATATATGTATATATATATATATATATCTACATCTATATATATGTATATATATATATATATATATATAGCTATAATTGTAGATATATAATTATATATCTATATATATATATATATATATATATACATATATATATAAGTATAATATATATATATATATTTATATATATATATATATCTAAATATAATATGTATATTATATATGGGGTATATATATATATATATAATTACATATAATTATAATATCTAGTATATATATATATAATTAATATAATATTACTAATATATAGTATATATATATATATCTATATATATATATATATATATTATATATATAATATAATATATAGATATATAAGCGAATCCCACGGGAAAAGTAGCAAAATCCAAGCGCTTTTGCTTTGCAAGACATACTATTTAAACCTTGCAACCTTATACAGACCGTATATAGTTTCAATCACCTCATACCTCGCTTCTTCAAATTCCCTACGAAATCATCGCCTCCGAACACTCCCAGCTTAATATCCTCAGCTCCGCATATATACCATCACGTCACATAAAACACGAAACTTTCATTTCAACTCTTTATAAACAAAGTCTGAATCCTCATCAGCGTAAATTACACGTCGTTACGGCTAGGTGATAAATTGACATCGTTTCTCTTTTCATTCCCTTGATTAAATATTGCCCTTAGCCTCTGCTAATGAGTAGTAATTTGCCCGGATGTATTAGGAAAGAAATATCTCTCAGGTACAACGGGATTTATTAGAGTTGAGGCTGAGTCTACTTCGTTCGTTCCAAAGATAATTGGTTAGGAGAGGAAGCTGCTGTTTAGCAAGACAGCGTCGTAAAGAGTGTTGTTATTAGTATGTTTGTTTGTTTGTTTGTTTGTTTGTATGGTGTTTTGACGTTGCATGGAACCAGTGGTTATTCAGCAAAGGGACCAACGGCTTTACGTGACTTCTGAACCACGTCGAGAGTGAACTTCTATCACCAGAAATACACATCTCTAATCCCTCAGTGGAATGCCCGAGAATAGAACTCGTGGCCACCAAGGTGGCAGGCCATGACCATACCGATCACGCCACTGAGGCGCTTGTTGTTATTATTATGGAATTAGGGTTTGGGAAATCCTTCTAACTTGCCCAGACCCGAAGGGAGTAAGAAAATGCGTGAATTATAAAAAAGCGCCATAAAGATGTTGTCATTAGTATATCAAATAAAGATTTGAGGAATCCTTCTAACTTGCCCAGACCCGAAGGGAGTAAGACAATGTACGAATAAACAAACTGTCCTAAATATTGATTGACTGTGAGTTATATGGCGTTGCAACTACAAGGACTTTGATGGGAGCATTATTTCAAACAGGAGCAGGTAAGGACAGTAGAAAACGTCAATTACAGAACAAAATATTGATATGTTTTTTTGTATTTTGCCCTTTACTTAAGAAAAAAGTATATTATTTTGCCCTTTACTTAAAAAAAAGTAGGTATTATACTGTTTTACCCTTTACTTAAGAAAAAAAAGACATTATTTTGCCTTTACTTAAAAAAACCTATATTATTTTATATTATTTTGTCCTTTACTTAAGGATTAGTGATATAAATTCTTATTTGAAACTATAACAAGTTAAAGGGGTCGCCAAGACATTAAAGAGAGAGAGAGAGAGAGAGAGAGAGAGAGAGAGAGAGAGAGAGAGAGAGAGAGAGAGAGAGAGAGAGAGAGTTTTAGAACTACAGATACAGGCACGCACACATACAGACAGACATACAGTCAGGGAATTAATATAAACTGCCAAGCTACAGAAAAGAGTAAAAAGTAGAGTTAAACCAAGTCTGTCTGACTGACAGACAGCCAGATAGACAGAAGACAGAGAGTCATATTAAAAGGTAAAATAGTAAAACTGGTTAAAACCCAGCACCCGAAAACAACGGACCAAAATTTATCGGACATTTTAACTCTGGGCTGTTTTATGGACATACCACGGATTTACTGTCGCTGGAAGAGAGAGAGAGAGAGAGAGAGAGAGAGAGAGAGAGAGAGAGAGAGATTAGTTTTGCACCGAAAGATATCACGACATCTAAAGCAACTTGAGAGATTTGCTTCAAAAGGAAAAACAAAAGAGAGGGCGAGAGAGAAAGAGAGATAGAGAGAGAGAGAGAGAGAGAGAGAGGGAGAGAGAATGCTAATAATTGCTTGACGATTGACTGCATGTTGTTTGTATAATAATTAGATAAAATATACGAAATAAAAGGACAGAGAGAGAGAGAGAGAGAGAGAGAGAGAGAGAGAGAGAGAGAGAGAGAGAGAGAGAGAGAGAGAGGCGATACTGGCTGGTGGATTGTAATAAATTTCAAGAAGAAGGAGAATGTGTTTTCCGGGGATAACAACGCGGACCTAGCAGGGATCGTAAATGCGAATTCACTTTGGTTATTCAAATGTGAATATAAGTTTGATCCGTTTAGTCTATATTCTTTTCTTCTAGGTTACCTCCTGCTTAAAATGACGGTGATCTTAAAAGGACTTCTTTTGTAAGATTGGTCTAGGAGTGACGAATCCTTCATAGTCAGTTATGGTAAAGCAAAATTTATGAACCATTACACCAAGTGTCTGTATAAGATCACAGGCATTTCTTTTGCAGCGACGTGTGTGTGTGTGTGTGTGTGTGTTGACCTACCTCTTCCTTTTTATGATTGTAAGTTTTTTACAAGCCGAGGTGGCTCTAAATCAAGGGTTCGAAACCTGGGGTACATGTACCCCCTGTGGCACATTTGTCCTCATCAGGGGTTACACTGAATCTGAGAAAATAGCCATTACTTCGCAATACATGATTTAATCTGCATTGAGATTGGACAGTATCTTGTCTTTTTCAATTTCCTTAGTCCCATTGATATTCTTATGCCGTCTCCACAAACAGATTTAAAAACAAAATTATATCACAATATCAGTACACAGAAATCTATAAAAATGCCCAGGGGGTACAAAAGAACTAAAAGGTTGGGAACCCTGCTCTAAATAATTATATGATAGCAGCAACTGCCACACTCTTATATCACGTAACAAATCAGGCATTTGCTGGGAATAATAACCCTTTTGTTCTGACACCTCTTGAAATGTATTAGTCCAGCAATTCATGAATTTAATCTGAGTAATTCTCTCTCCTAACAAACCGATCTTCTATTTCCAATGTTTTACAATGTTCCGCTATTTTAATCTGAGTAATTCGTCCTTTTGACAAGCCTATCTTGTATTTTGTATACAAGTTCGAAAAACCCGAGAAGAAGCATCATTTGGTTATGACAACATTCTGAGTATTTTTCCATTTTGACGAACCTATCTTGCATTTTGGATACGTGTTAGAAAAATAATGAGATATATTTTGTTTATGACAAAATCTAATTTTTTAGAATTAAATATTTTTCTCGCGATAAAATCTAATTTTTCAGAATTTAATTATCTTAATCTGGTTAATCTGACTTTCTGACAAACTCATCTTAAATTTTCCACATGCTCGAAAATAATGAGATGTTTCATTTTGCCTCTGAAAACAAAAAATTAATCTCGTTTTTCACATACTCGAAAAAAAATGAGATGTATCATTTCGTTTCTGAAAACAAAAATCTATTCGTTCATTTTTTGCATGCTCGAAAAAAATGATGTTTCAGAATGATACGTTGGAAGACGGAACGAGGCCGCCTTTTCGCGGACGAAAATAATTTGTTAAGACCATTTGTTAAGACTTTTCTGACCTCGAGTGTCTCATTCCGACGAAATTGCTCTTCTGCCTCACCACTCAAAGCACATCCCTCCTCCTCCTCCTCCTCCTGCTCCAAGATGCTGAAAGTTACGAAGTAAAAATACAAATATGTCTTCAAGGCAAGACGACAACACGAATATATGGATATATATATATATATATATATATAGTTCACAATATCATCTATCATTTCTATTTCACCCACGTTATGTATTTTGCGTAATCGTTTATCTGAAACTTAAATCAAAGGCCTTATGCATTGTTATACATCATTGCGTTTGGCAAAAGTACCTTTAATATCCAATGTGTCGTCTGCCTGTCTGTCGCCTGTCTGTCTGCCTGCCTAATTCCTTTCATCGTATGTTGGGCTGTAATTTCAAACCTATTTTTCTTTCTCTGTCAATTTAATATTCTTATTTTTCTGATTAAAGATCTCGTAAAATATTTTCTTCTCTCTCTCTCTCTCTCTCTCTCTCTCTCTCTCTCAGAACAAAAGTTCCTGTTTTAAAAATACGATCTTATTCTCTCAGCTCGATTTCCTTAACAACGAAATATTGCTTTCAAAATTGCCTAATATCTCTTGCAAGCCGGGGAGGAGGCAGGGGAAAGGGGGGCGGGGTTTGGGGGAAGGAGGGGGATTTGGGGAGAAGGATGGGGGGGGTGTGGGGGGAAGGAGGGGGGATCTGGAGGAATGGGGGGGGGGGTTGGGGTTGGTAGTGCTCTTGCAGAAGTAGAGTTGAGGAAGAGGGTGCCTCTGGCCTCACTGCAGGAGAATGATTGTGGTGGTAGAGAGAGAGAAGAGAGAGAGAGAGAGAGAGAGAGAGAGACTGCCCCGCACCACGAAAACAATGTAATAATTCTGATATGATGCCTTATTTTGTGGGGTTTTAAAAGTTTATTTTGTTGTTGCCTCCATCAACATATATCATCATATACATAACTATCATCTGAGTTCACTTTTAACTGGATAATATAACTAGCAAGAATACAGTTCAGTTAGGTGATGCTATTTCCACATTTATATACAAGAATTTAACCAATGTTCTGAACAGCATCAGAAAAAAGAAAGTAGTTGCTTCCATCAGAATTTTTCTTATCTCTACTGCAATCTTACGCTTAATTATTATCTTGGCTCGCTTTATACTGGACAAAACTATAGCAAGAATATATGAAAATTAAACTAAATGATTTGAACAATCTACCACCAAATAATATATCATTTGTGCCTATGCAACAATGAGGAAAAACAATCTCTATTAGTATTGTATAATAGGACACAGAAGAAAGCATTTAGAATCTGTCAGTAAAATGAACAATCTCCTACCAAAAATGAATTATCTGTACCTATGCAACAATAAGGAAAAAAAAAAAAAAAACAATTTCTCTTAGTGCTGTATAACAGGACACAGAAGAAAGCATTTAGAATCTCTGAGTAAAATGAACAATCTCCTACCGAAAATTAATTATCTGTACCTTTACCACAATAACAAATTAATAAAAAAAACAATCTCTATTAGTGTTGCATAATAGGACACAGAAGAAAGCATTTAGAATCTCCAAGTTTAAATGATAATCGCACACGTAAATGCGCAGCACTTGACGAAAAAAAGAAGAAGAAAAAATGGACAAGCTAATTTGAAGCTACATTGGTCTGCCTGAAACGTAAGAGCGTCGTTATCCCATAACATTGACTTCATTATCGGGAAGTAATAACAAATAGATTAATCTGGAATTGCATCTGTGGGATTTTATTCTCGTTTCCACCCTCATTTTCTCTCTCCCTTCAAAGCGCCTCATTAAAGCTAATCTGATATCTGGTTCGTATCTCTTTACATGACTTGAAAAGGTAAAACATTCTCAGTGCAGACAGGGAAATCAGAATCCACCGCTTGCAATTAAGTTCCGCTTGACTGACACGCGTCTTCAATGACGCAATAAACAGCACCTGGGACTTCTGAGATGATATAGTGAGTTGATTCACAACAAAGGAGATGCTTGTTTAACCAATGATTCTCATGTACTCTATACATCTGATGATATGGCTAAAATATTTTATTCATTTGTTTTCTTCGCAGAGGCAGAAAATCAAATCTTGAAAGGCCACAAAAATAAATGTTTTATTATCTTGCTATCTCCCCTGCTTTTTATCACTTCGTCTCTCACCCACCTTTATTATTCTTCTTATTATCTTCCTGTCTCTGTTTCACGAATCATTTAACCTACCTTTTCATAGCGGCTCCCCCATCACCTCTGGGAAAGATGCCACGAGCGCTTAACTCTATAAAGACGAACGGAATGAACATATATACATCCATTTTTTGCTATCGATATTCGGTTTATACAACTTCTATTATTCCAAGTTCCTTCGTTTCGTTTTATGTCGTAATTTCTTCATGTATAGTTATTTTTCTATGTAAAAACATTCCAGACGAATTCACGTAGGTACGCCTAGTTCAAACAATGATGCATTCATCTCAACATACAAAGTTAACGAAGTTATACTCCTCAGTTTCAGGATGTTGAAGTGTTATGTATTCCAAGGAAGAGTGTGCCAATGAATACAGATGTCTCTATCGGTCTCCTCCTACTGGCCTTTTCAGGAGCTTCTATTGAATCAATAAAATTATTCTAGGAAATATTAGAAACGTTAGCGCAACGTATGTTTACTGCCCTATCTGTCCCGTGGAAATAAATGTGACTTACAGTATATTTGCACGTCTGTATATTCGTTCAGTTCATCCTAAAGGATAAAACAGAAATAAAGAAAACAGATATTCATGAAGTGCTCATGAGGTGGGTTAATATGACATATCACTTAGGATGATTTCGACTTTCTACGTTGCTAGTTGGCTGAAAATGCGCGATGATAATTATAACTTTGGTGTCATAAGTAAGTGGAAAGTTTAGTGCGAATTCCGTGGAATTTCGGACAAAGGGTTTAAAAAATCTTATGTAATAATTATATACACCCGAAACGCGCAGTGCACATCCTGTAGACTGTAGAGTTTCTAACAGCAGGTTTCCAATAATAATAATAATAATAATATAATAATAATAATAATAATAATAATAATAATTACTCACCATACAAGCAAAAAGGCCAGGGTTCGATGCTGGGGTGAGGCACAGTGACCCGGTAGCTAGTCAAGTGTGGTGGGTTGAAGCCAAGAAGATGGTAACATCTTCTGTAGCCTTTATCTGCAAAGGAAAAAGTAGACGGTAAAGCAATAATAATAATAATAATAATAATAATAATAATAATAATAATAATAATAATAATAATAATAATAACTGCGATTATCATTACAGCCATTAGTCGTAAAAGATGAAAGAAATGCTTTTAAATAATACTTATAATAATAAATAATAATAATGGCTGCGTTTACTATTATAACCATTACTTGTAAAGGATGGAAGTGTGCTTTAAAAAAAAATTATAATAATAATGGTGGTTGTCATAATGATTATCATTAGTAGATAAAGATAAATACCATTATTATTATTATTATTATTATTATTATATTATTATTATTATTATTATTATTAGGATAAAAACCTAGTTCTCCACCTTCTTTCGTCAGTGTTAAACGAATTACAAGGCTGGACGGAAGGTGAAAGCAGTTAATCCGCTTCCTTTGGAAACTTTCTTTTCCCAATCAGATTTATGTTGTGGGTTTGGATTCTACTTGAATACCCATCTGATTGGCATCAGAAGTTAAGGGAAGAAGAAGAAGAAGAAGAAGAAGAAGAAGAAGAAGAAGAGAAGAGAGAGATTTTTTTTCGGAGAGAGAGAGAGAGAGAGAGAGAGACCTAGTTATTGAAAGAACGTTATTTTATTGAAGCAAAATTGTTTAATGAAACGAGGACGAATTACTGAAATGAGAATTAATGACTGAAACTGAAATTAATTACTGAAAAGGAAATTAATTATTGAAACGAGAATTAATTACTGAAACGGTATGTAATTACTGAAAAGGGAATTAACTATTGAAACGATAATTGATTAAAGAAAAGAGAATTAGTTGCTGAAATGAGAATTAATTACTGAAACGGTAATTAATTACTGAAAAGGGAATTAATTGCTGAAACGAAAATTAATTACTGAAACGTGAATTAATTACTGAAAAGGGTATTAATTATTGTAACGAAAATAAATTACTGAAACGTGAATTAATTACTGAGCAAAATTAATTACTGAAACGAGAATTAATTACTGAAAAGGGAATTAATTATTGTAACGAAAATAAATTACTGTAACGAAAATCACTTACTGAAACGAAAATCAATTACTGAAAAGGGAATTATTAAAACGAAAATTAATTACCGAAAAGGGAATTAATTATTGAAACGAAAATCACTTACTGAAACGAAAATCAATTACTGAAAAAGGAATCAATTACTGAAAACAGAAAATTCTATTAATTAAAACTGAAAACGAAAAATCTATTAATAAAACGAAAATTAATTACTGAAGCGAAATAATTACTGAAAAGGGAATTAATTACTAAAACGAAAATTAATTACTGAAAAGGGAATTAATTATTGAAACTATAATATCTGAAAGAACAAAATAAAATTGATGGAAAAAGTCCCTTGGACTGACAATACGAATCTTTCAACACAAGACAGGAATTTGAATAAATAAAACAGACAAGGATTTCCATGTTCAACGTCTCCTGGACTTCGGGACACTATTGCGACAGAGTCAACAGAGACCAGACTGGAAAATAGACTTCTGGAAGGGAACAGAAGTCTTTTATTTTTATTTTTATTTTTTTTTTTAAGTTTCATGTTGCTGACATTTTTTGTGTATTTTAAAAATAATCAAGGTTGAGTTTAGTTTATAAAATACTCTAAAAGAATATATATATATATATATATATAGATATATATATATATATATATATATATATATATATATATATTAACATATATATATACATACATGCATTCAAACATATCTCTGGAAATTATTATTATTATTATTATTATTATTATTATTATTATTATTATTATTATTATTATTATTAACAACGTTGTCGTTGTTACAATTTTTTACTTTTAAGAATAGGTATTTAGTTCATGTAACAGATGTACGAACACCTGTTTTTGCTTTCTGAGTTATAAGAGGCAAACTCTCCTCTCTCTCTCTCTCTCTCTCTCTCTCAATTGCTGGAGGCTATTTGAACAAGGCATGTTTTGAATTTTGTAGTAAAACAACAAAGAACCCCAAGATCATATTTTGAAAGGAGAAGATTCTCAAGTTGCTCGTGAAATCTTAAATTTCAATCTTGGGTTGAAGGTCACAATTTATAATGCTGTG
>NC_087219.1:35212821-35215321 GCF_015104395.2 Macrobrachium nipponense
CAGAGGAAGAAATGGACAAGAGAAGAAAAATAAGGGAAAATATGGAGATGCTACATCAGAAGCAACCCGACGGAGAGAGGATATAGAAGAAGGGTTGGTCAACATCTGGAATGAGAGGAATAACGCCCCCTAAACAGAATAGAGGCTGGCAGACCAAGTAAGGAACTTAAAGAAAGAGAACTGGCTCTCCCCAACAGAAAGAGAGGAATTGGAAAGGGAAATGACACACGGCAACGAATTACAAGAAGACGAACTGAGAGAACTAAGATCCCCTCCATGAAAGCCTACAACACCAAGAAATTAAGGGAGAAAACAAGTGAGGTCAATGAAATAATGAGAGTAATACACACCACCAATATCACAGAAACAAATCACTTGACATATGCAGGAGCAAGATCAGTAGCAGAACTGATGGGGATAACGAACACCTACCACCAGCACAACAACCCAACAGAAACCGAAACTGCAACCGACTTGGAAAAGGCGCCTGGAAAAGCAAATCATGGTGAAGAGATCGGACTTAAGTAAACTGAAAGAGTTGGCGGAAAAAAGGCTAAGAAGCAAGAAAACAAGGAGGAACTCAACGAGAAATACAATGTACAAGAGAGGGGCTAAACAACACAATAGAAGATGTAAACAGATGCTTAAGGCCAAAGCACATAAGATCCAACGGTACATGAACAGGAATAAGGGATACCAACAGAACAAACTATTCGGAACCAACCAGAAAAGACTATACAGCCAACTAAGAGGGGAAGACGACCACCAAAAATTTCCTGAAGCTGAACCAAGTAAGAGACTCTGGGAAAACATCTGGAGCAATCTGGTATCACACAACAAACATGCAGCACGGCTCCAAGGTCAAGGCTGAAGAAACAGGGAGAATAAAACAAAGATTCATTGACATCACGACAGACACAGTCAGACACCAACTAAAGAAATTGCCCAACTGGAAAGCCCCAGGTCCCGATGAAGTTCATGGATACTGGATCAAAAACCTCAAGGCCCCACACCCACAAATAGCAGGACAACTCCAGCATTGTATCACAAATCACCATGCACCCAAATGGATGACCACAGGAAGAACATCCTTAGTCCAGAAAAACAAGAGTAAGGAAAATATAGCCAGTAACTACAGGCCTATCACCTGCCTACCAATAATGTGGAAGTTACTAACTGGTATCATCAGTGAAAGGCTATACAACTACCTAGAGGAGACAAACACCATCCCCCACCAACAGAAAAGCTGCAGAAGGAAGTGTAGGGACACAAAAGACCAGATCCTGATAGACAAAATGGTAATGAAAAACAGTAAGAGAAGGAAACCCAACCTAAGCATGGCATGGACAGACTATAAGAAAGCCTTCGACATGGTACCACACACATGGCTAATAGAATGCCAGAAAATATATGGGGCAGAGGAAAACACCATCAACTTCCTCAAAAATACAATGCGCAACTGGAATACGATACTTACAAGCTCTGGAATAAGACTAGCAGAGGTTAATATCAGGAGAGGGATCTTCCAGGGCAACTCACTGTCCCAACTACTCTTCGTAGTAGCCATGATTCCCATGACAAAAGTACTGCAGAAGATGGATGCTGGGTACCAACTCGAGAAAAGAGGCAACAGAATTAACCATCTGATGTTCATGGACGACATCAAGCTGTATGGTAAGAGCATCAAGGAAATAGATACCCTAATCCAGACTGTAAGGATTGTATCTGGGGACATCATGATGGAGTTTGAAAAAGAAAAATGTGCCTTAGTCAACATACAAAAGGGCAAAGTAACGAGAACTGAAGGGATAAAGCTACCAGATCGGAAAAACATCAAACACATAGATGAGTCGGGATACCAATACCTGAGAATAATGGAAGGAGGGGATATAAAGCACCAAGAGATGAAGGACACGATAAGGAAAGAATATATGCAGAGACTCAAGGCGATACTCAAGTCAAAACTCAACGCCGGAAATATGATAAAAGCCATAAACACATGGGCATTGCCAGTAATCAAATACAGCGCAGGAATAGTGGAATGAACGAAGGCAGAACTTCGCAGCATAGATCAGAAAACCAGGAAACATATGACAATACACAAAGCACTACACCCAAGAGCAAATACGGACAGACTATATATACATAACACGAAAGGAAGGAGGGAGAGGACTACTAAGTATAGAGGACGGCGTCAACATTGAGAATAGAGTACTGGGGCAATATCTGAAAACCAGTGAAGACGAGTGGCCCAAGAGTGCATGGGAAGAAGGACTGATAAAAGTAGACGAAGACCCAGAAATATACAGAGACAGGAGAAAGACAAGCAGAACAGAGGACTGGCATAACAAACAATGCACGGACAATACATGAGACAGACTAAAAAACTAGCCAGCGATGACACGTAGCAATGGCTACAGAGGGGAGAGCTCAAGAAGGAAACTGAAGGAATGATAACAGCGGCACAAGATCAGGCCCTAAGAACCAGATATATCAAAAG
>NC_087219.1:35220321-35227821 GCF_015104395.2 Macrobrachium nipponense
AAAACTGAATATATCAATTTTGTTGCTTATATTTATCTACAACTTTTTTCATTACGAAAGCATCAACTTTAAATAAACCAAGACTTAAATTTAGAACATTTCTATTATTTGACGTGATGAAACAAGATTCAATGATATTCCTTTTAACTGTGTCATTACATGGGATTAAGGCTCTTGCTTGACTCCAGTTAATAGGATTATCTAAATCTCTCATATGTACGAATAATGCATTCGATGTTCTAAAGGGTCCACAATAATACAGAGTGTAAAAAGTCCGTGTATAATTTTGAAGACTTTACAGAAAGCTTTCGAACCCTTCCCTGGGTTCATCTTCAGTCCAAAATGCATTTTGGACTGAAGATGAACCCAGGGAAGGGTTCAAAAGCTTTCTGTAAAGTCTTCAAAATTATACACGGACTTTTTACACTTTGAATTATTGTGGACCCTTCAGAACATTATATATACTCTCGTGATAGAGAGTTTTTCCCTCCTAAATGCATTCGATATTTGCCCAGTTCTCACAGAATGTTGGTGCTGTTTGAGACGTTGTGAAAGAGATTTACCAGTCTGTCCTTATTAGACTTTATCACACTTTTTGCAAGGAATTTCATATATGCAGCCTGGAAGATCTTTAAGAGAATTTTTGATTACTAAACTCTTGACATTAATATTACTGAAAACAACATTTATGTTAGAAAGCTTTAAAATTCTAGGAATATCTAAAAACCTTTCATCATAGGGTAATTTTAGAATGTTATGCTTACTAAATTCAAGTTTGTCATTAGTTGAATAAAATGTTTTTCTAGCTCTTTTCTATGCCACATCTACAAGAGTCCTTGGGTATTTAAGTTTCAATGCAATATCATAAATAGCTTTAATTTCAGTGTCAATAAACTGCGGGCTACAGACACGTAAAGCCCCTAGGAACATCCCAGAAAAAACAGAGAATTTAACATTTTGATGGTGATTGGAGTAGTAATGAACAAAAGAGGCAATGTTAGTTGATTTTCGAAGGACTGAAAAGGTGAAATTTCTATCATTTTTATGGCCAGTTACATCAAGAAAATTCGAATTACAATTTCTTTCTTCCTCTACAGTATATTTTATAGAAGGGACTAAATTATTGAGATTATTAAGGAATTCCTTATGCAGACGACAACGCTGTTTGTGTTCAAACTGAAAATCATCTGCAAATTATACCGAGTGCATTTGCAAATGCTTACTCTCGTATTGGACTTTCCTTCAACATCAGAAAAACCCAAGTATTATATTAGCCATAAGAGTTGCACATACTATAGAAATTAATGGAGAAGCTCTAGAAACTGTAGACCGCTTCCCATACCTGGGCAGTCATCTATTTTCAAATGCCAATATAGATGATGAAGTTCAATATCGTCTAAGATGTGCTAACTCAGCTTTTGGAAAACTACGCCAGAAAATTTTTGATGATCATGACTTGCGTGTTAACACCAAAATAAAGGTATATCAGGCAATAGTCCTACCTACCCTTCTTTATGGTTCCGAAACCTGAACAACTTATCGATGCCATGTTAAAGCCCTTGAGAAATTCCATCAGCGGTCCTTGCGAAACATCTTGAGAATAACTTGGGAAGACCGCCACACTAATGTAAGTGTTCTTGAAGAGGCCGACTGCCTCAGTGTTGAGGCCGTTATAATAAAAAGCCAGTTGAGATGGGCAGGTCATGTTTCCAGAATGGAATACAGCCGTCTTCCTAAGCAGCTCTTTTACTTAGAGCTAAGTGACAGGACTCGAAATGTTGGCAAACCAAGGAAGAGATTCAAAAACAGCTTAAAAGACAACTTAAAACTATGTGACATTAACTATAAAACATGGGAGACCGATGCAGTGGAGCGATCTGCTTGGAGAGTTAAAGTGAAAGATGGAATTAAAAATTATGAAGAGAACAGAAAGCAGCATCTGGAGAACCGTAGAGCTGCAAGACAAGCTCGTCAGGTCCATCCACAGCCTCCACTCCCACCTAACAACACATGCCCCAATTGTGACAGAGTATGTGACTCGAGAATTGGTCTCATTAGCCACATAAGAACCCATCAGTAACGGCATCCCAGAGCATTCATACTCGAATCGAGTGATAGCCATGATGATGATGATGATGATGAAATATATATATATATATATATATATATATATATTATATATATATAATATATATATATATATATATCTATATTATCTTAGGTATGAATCGATGTGTTAGTGAATTACATACTATATCAGCAGCTCTTGCTTGGAGACAGAGAGTGCTGTGGAAACAGTCAAAAGGGCGGGGGGGGGGGGGTGGTTAGAGTGGTGGAAGCAGTTTACAAGCTTTTTATAAACATTTTATAGGCTGTAGGTACACTAACGAAGAGACTGGTGACTAGTTAGACATATATTTTTTGGTAACAAAAGGGGTTATAATCATGTCACAGGCAACTCGGGGTTCTTTTTGCTGATTCAATGGTTTGGTGTGGTGTTCGAAGCGTCGGGTTACTTGGGTATCTCTCTGCATCTCAGTGTTAGCTGGTTAGTGATTCATGAAAACCAGTGTTTTAAAACCGTGAGGGGGAAAAAGTTTAATTTTTGACATATTAAAGTGTTTCACGAGTACGGTGAATAGGCTACACATATTTGCGATGCGTATACGAATTCGGTTTCCAGTCATAAAAAGATGTGAGTGTGATTTTGTTTTCTTTCTTCTTTTCTCCTTTATTTTTTTTTGTTTTGATTCTTTTTTTTGTTTGTGATAAATTTGCTCGAAGGGTATTTTTGTTTTGATGTCTCAAAATTTGACAGACATTGGGGTTTTTTTGTAATGATATGAGCGAGGGTTTTTGGTTGTTGTGAGTCACACCCTGAGAGAGAGAGAGAGAGAGAGAGAGAGAGAGAGAGAGAAGAGAGAGGGAGGTGAGAATCTGAGTGTCACTGGGTTGGATCGCTTAGTAAGCGTTTTGCACCTTTTTTCCTTTTTCTATCCCCTCCCTATTTTTGTTGTTGTTTTCATGGGATGATATACTGGGCGTGGGGCGCGTTTGTTTTTTGTTATCCATTATTGAGGAAAATTTGTATTAATTTTTTTGGATTGGGTTTTGTGTGTATATAAATACATTGATGTTATTGAGATTGGGGGGATCTTATAGAACATAAGAGCTTCCGTAAAGAGAGGAAAATGGCGGATGCTAAGAGTACCACAACGCTGTTACATCATGTAACAAACGTGAGTGCGGGCGTAAGCCCGTTCAGGGGAATTGTAGATGGTGTGTTATCTCAGCCAGTGCAAATATTTATTGAAGGTGTGAATAATTATTTAACCACAAAAAATATAACGGATGATATATAGTCGTTTAGAAAGGTGAAAGCTTTACTAGATTTCAATAAAGGCGACCTCTCTCATTGTTGCAGAAGTTTCCAATTTGCAAAATGTCGTACCTGGACTGATTTGCAAGTATTTTAGAAAGCAGCTTATGGCTGAAAGGAACACGGAGATATGGTGAGGGACCTTAGGGGTCTTTATAAAATACGGAAGGGCAGTAATAGCCTCGTAGAACATAGTTCAAAACTTTTTGTCTCAGTGGCAGATTGGGTAGGAAAATTGAAAACATCTAAATGGGTTACAGGAGACTGATCTATTTTTCGATGCTCTTGCACGATATACTGGATGCAATAGTGAATAGCTTTGATGAAAAAATTGAACCTACTTCAGACGAAGAATTACTTTATGCCCAAATTGAGAAACATATGTCTAAATGTCCCACTGCAGATAGTACAATTTTTAATGGGACATGCCCCGGTGATAGGGTGCAAAGAGACACAGAATTTTCTCCTCCCCATCTATGTGCAAAAGTTAAATATAACAAAAGATTGATCAATCAAAGGCAACAGCAGCTGTGCTGTTTCAACTGCAATAAACCGGGGGATCCAAAAAAATTGTGTAGAGCTAAATACTGTGGAATGTGTAAGAGTACTGATCACTATTGGCAATCTTGTCGGTCTCAGATACGGAGAGATGCGAGGCCTACACCTCAAGGTTCTGGTAATTATAATGTGAGGACTTTCCAGGCGGGTCAAACCAGAGGGCAAAGGGATCGGCGAAAATTTTGGAAGGCCGATCAACAAAAAGGGTACAGGTGATTAGTAAGTGCCATTGTGGTCTCATGGGGGACGCCCCAGAGCCCAGGCCTATAGTTTATGGATCAGTAGGGGATGTGGATATCCCAATATTTATAGACTCAGGAGCATCTATAAATTTAATGGACTATAATTTGTATCAATCCATGTTTTCCAATTACCCTTTGCAACCTCGCAACCTCTACAGAGACGGTGTGTGATGTGCAAGCCCATAGATTAAATACCCTGGGTTGTGTTCAAATACAGTTTACTCTCGGTGACAGAGTACTAACAGAACCATTTATGGTAATGGAAGGAATTGCGTTGGGGAACAGACTTTTGCTGGGTCATCCTGCGTGTAGGAGACACAAGATTTTGATCCATGTGGGTGTTAGTAGGATAACAATCGGAATACCTGGTGTTTTTCTTCCTTATGAGGACATGATTAGAACGGAGGACATGGAGATTATTGAAGAAGATGTGCTTGGTGATAATAATGGCAGGGATTCTATCAGAGTTCACGACGATAACAATTGTGGTGATGATATTATGGATGGGGATGTTGATGCTAATATTGATGTTATTTCTGATACTAACAATGTTGGGATGCTAATGTGTATGGGGTGGTGGAAAGGAGAGACCACAAACATAGAGGTGTTTTATCCGAGGATATTGTGTTATTACCTGGTTCAAAGACTATGGTAAAAGTCAAATTGAGGGAAGTGAGAAAACCTATGGATGTGTGTGTTTTGAAAATAGCGAGAGGCTTAGAGGGGTTATTAGCATGGCATCGGTGAACAGTATATCCATGGATGGGACCACGTGGTTGGAGTTACTAAATTGTAATGATACAGTTAGGAGATACCAGAGGAATACATATATATTGGATTTCCGAGATAGGAGTTGTGATACTGGTTCAGTGGCTATCGTAGAGGGGAGACCTGAGTTTTCAGAGGCAGAAATGCAATCAAGGAAACGAATATTTAGAGAACATTTAGCTAATGTGGATTGTAGTGAACATGTTGAAGCGGTAAGCGAGCTCTTGGCAGAATTTGGGGATATGGTAGCCTTACAAGGTGATAAATTGAGGTTGACTAATGTGTTAGAGCATAAGATAAATTTGGAGTGTGGCACAAAACCTATTTATATTCCTGCATACCACATACCTTTCAAAATCAGTGAACAGGTAGAGAAAGAAGTCAATAGATGGGAGGAAGAAGGATTCATTAGACCTAGCGTGTCTCCTTAAAACTTTCCCTTGCTAGCGGAGCCTAAGAAGGACGGTTCTGTGCGGGTATGCGTCAAAATAGACGTTTAAATGAAAAGACGATCCCTGACCGCTATCCAGTTGCGTGCATACCAGATCTTTTTGTTGAAATCATGGGACATAATATTTATAACTCAATTGATTTGGTGCAGGTTTTTTTGCAGGTCCATCTTAGTGAAAGTAGCAAGGAATATACAGCTTTTTCAGTGCCCAAGGGACACTATGAATTTACGCGAATGCCTTTTGGTTTATCGGGCAGTCCGATGACCTTTAGCAGGTTGGTGAACACAGTTTTGCATGGGTTATTGGGCAAAAATGTTTTTGTGTATATGGATGACATATTGGTCGCAACAGACATGATCGCGCAACACCTGGAAGTGCTTACAGAAGTATTTAGGAGGCTTAGATTAGCGGGGTTGAAAACTAAGCTGGCCAAGTGTTCGTTCTTGAAAAAGCAAATCACATATCCAGGCCATGTCATATTTAAGGAAGGGGTTAGAGTAAATGACGATAAAGTCAAAGCAATAGCGAATTTTCGCACCCCCAGATCAAAGAAAGAGATTAAGTTATTCCTGGGTATCGCCAGTTTCTTCAGGAGGTTTGTGAAAGGGTTCTCTAATATAGCAGCTCCCCTAACTGATGTAGTGCGGGAAGACATTAAATTTCAATGGAAGGAACCCCAGGCGGAGAGTTTTCAGAAGCTCAAGGACGCGCTAATGAATCCCCCTGTTTTGAAGTTTCCAGATTTTAGCAAACCTTTTACATTAGTGACTGATGCAAGCCAGGAAGGTATAGGTGCTTGCCTTATGCAAATGTTTGATGGGAAATTCCATCCCATAGCCTTTTATAGCAGGAAGTTCAGGACATAGTTCAGCAACGAAAGATCAATGGCTACCATAGATAAAGAAGCCTTTGCAATAGTGTTGAGCTTGGTTCATTTTAAAATGTTACTGATGGGGAACAAAGTAGAAGTTCTTGCAGACCATAAGCCATTGTTAGATCTTTTTAATAAACCCGATTTGTCGCCTAAAAGAGCTCGAGGGTTTTTGACTATCAGAGATTTTGATGCAAAGCTCAAATATTATATAGAGGGCAAATTAAACGTAGTTGCAGATGCTCTCAGTAGAAGTTTTCACGACACGGAAGAATTCCAAGTCACGCAAGTCACTAGCGAGGCTATACAATGGGATATATCTCTCACAGAGCAAAGGCAAGATGAAGACCAGATTCTAGCAGACACGAAAGCGTTTCTTAGAGGGGAATTAGTCAGGAAACGTTACAAGTTGCCTTTTTCTGGTTTGAAGTCAGAAGGTAATCTATTGGTTGGGAAAATTAATATAAATTAAGAACCAGTGAAAGTAAAGGAGATACGACACAGATCGTAATTCCGAAAGTCCTAATTCCAGTGGTTTTGGATCTAGTTCATTGCAGGTTCGGTAGTCCACACTTAGGAATAGAAAAAACGTATGATGAGGTTCGTGCTAAATACATTTGGAAAAACATGGGGAAAGATGTGCAACGCATGTAAGCCTGCAAGAATAACTTCATGCAAATTAGGATCGTATCCAATACTGAGTAGACCTTTTCAGAGAATACATATGGATATCCCTTACTTTGCTCATGTTGAACAAAAATGAGGTACTATAGAGAATAATCTGACGTCATAGGTCTGCATAGTACAGCAGAATTCTCTCTCTCTCTCTCTCTATCTCCTCTCTCTCTCTCTCTCTCTCTCTCCTTTTGGATAAATGGAGGTACAATATCTGATTACAGAGTGAAATTTGGTCATAAAAGAAAAAGAGTTCTGTTGCCATCTTGAAGGGTCACAATGAAGCCAAGGCGGTACCTGAGAGAGTTAGGTAGTGTGTTTTAGAGACATTAAATCTCTTATGAGATAAGGCAACGAACGGAATCGTTCTCATGATATATTTCTCTTTCCTTGGTTGTTGGAGACAAAAAATTATCCAATTTTTTTTCTAGATATAAGTAACAGAGTATGACGTACAATCGGCCACAGAAGTTAAGCAACCGATTTTATTACCTTTCGTTCATCTAAACTAAATCATACTGAATCATATTAACGGTTGACTAAATAATTTCCGAT
>NC_087219.1:35230321-35232821 GCF_015104395.2 Macrobrachium nipponense
TATCCATAAACAATGATATGCCATTTTGTTTATAAAATTTAAAAATCTTATTCAGAAATATTAAAAAAAATTTTTAACAATAGGTTTTTTTAAGATTAGATTTTTTTTAGATATAAGCAAATAGTAAGCTACTTGATATAATTATAAAAAAATAAATTTAATAGTGTATTATTATTATTATTATGATTATTATTATATTATTATTATTATTATTATTATTATTATATTTTGATTATTATTATTATTATTTTATTGAAAATAATAGCTCTTTCAGCCACGTTTATTTTGTGTAAAAGTTTCTATATTATTCTTATTACTGACTTTTCTTCTGTAATGAAATTGGGTATTAAAACGCCAAATACCACGTTTTTGACATGAATTCCCCATTTAGCGTTTTAATAGCCAATTTGAGTACAGAAGAAAAGTCAGTTATAAAAAGAATAGAGACATTTCTATATAAAATAAACGCGGCTGAAATAGCCATTATTTTCGATAAAATAATAATAATAATAATAATAATAATAATAATAATAATAATAATAATAATAATAATAATAATAATAATAATAATAATAATAACCTCTTTAAATTTATTACTTTTATAATATATGAAGTAGCTGGTCACTGCTTATATCTAAAAAAAATGATCTAAAAAAAAAGGACTGTTGTTAAAAATGCTTGTTGGTATTTCTGACTAAGATTTTTCAAATTTTATTACTAACCAAATGGCAGATCATTGCTTATTGATATCCAAAAGAAGATCCATTGTCAAAAATGCTTGTTAATATTTCTGAATAAGATTTATCAATAATATAACAAACTAAATGGCAGCCTGACTTTTGAATAAGATGTATTAATTTTATAACAAACCAAATAACAGATCATTGGTTCTGAATATCTAAAAGAAGATGCACTGTTAAAACTGCTTATAAATATTTCCGAATGATAAAAGCATAGAAATCGTTGCCACTACTCGTGACAGAGCTGTTCATATGTTGATGTATTCCACTGGATTCGTACTCAGCCTTTTGGAAAATTTATGCCCTGTCTGGGAATTCGTTTCATTAGTTTCATATTTTGGCAGTTTCTTGCCAGCTTTTATTTTATTATTATTATTATTATTATTATTATTATTATTATTATTATTATTATTATTATTATTATTATTATTATTTATTTATTTTTTGGTCTATCACAGTCTTTTAATTCGACTGGGTGGTATTTATAGTGTGGGGTTCCAGGTTGCATCCTGCCTCCTTAGGAGTCCATCACTTTTCTTACTTTGTGCGCCTTTTCTATGATCACACTCTTCTGCATGAGTCCTGGAGCTACTTCAGCCTCTAGTTTTTCCAGATTCTTTTTCAGGTAATTTGGGATCGTGCCTAGTG
Organism: Macrobrachium nipponense; assembly: GCF_015104395.2. Taxonomy (NCBI): domain Eukaryota; kingdom Metazoa; phylum Arthropoda; class Malacostraca; order Decapoda; family Palaemonidae; genus Macrobrachium; species Macrobrachium nipponense. Next base: position 35,231,710 of record NC_087219.1, read on the forward strand.
TTCCTATGATTATGGGTACAATTTCCACTGGCATATCCCATATTCTTCTTATTTCTATTTTCAGGTCTTGATACTTATCCATTTTTTACCTCCCTTTCTCTTCGACTCTGGTGTCCCATGGTATTGCGACATCAATGAGTGATACTTTCTTCTTGATTTTGTCAAACAACGTCACGTCAGGTCTATTTGCACGTATCACCCTATCTGTTCTGATACCGTAGTCCCAGACGATCTTTGCCTGATCGTTTTCTATCGCTCCTTCAGGTTGGTGCTCGTACCACTTATTACTGCAAGGTAGCTGATGTTTCTTGTACAGGCTCCAGTGGAGGGCTTTTGCTATTGAATCATGCCTCTTTTTGTACTGGTTCTGTGCAAGTGCCGGACATTCGCTTGCTATGTGGTTTATAGTTTCATTTTTCGTATTGCACTTCCTTCAAATGGAAGAGATATTATTTCCATCTATCGTTCTTTGAACACATCTGGTTCTTAGGGCCTGATCTTGTGCCGCTGTTATCATTCCTTCAGTTTCTTTCTTGAGCTCTCCCCTCAGTAGCCATTGCCATGTGTCATCGCTGGATAGTTCTTTAGTCTGTCTCATGTATTGTCCGTGTATTGGTTTGTTGTGCCAGTCCTCTGTTCTGTTGGTCATTCTCCTGTCTTTGCATATTTCTGGGTCTTCTACTTTTATCAGTCTTTTTTCCCATGCACTCTTGGGCCACTCGTCTTCACTGGTTTTCAGATATTGCCCCAGTACTCTGTTAACGATGTTGACGCAGTCCTCTATGCTTAGTAGTCCTCTCCCTCCTTCCTTTCGTGTTATGTATAGTCTGTCCGTATTTGCTCTAGGGTGTAGTTCTTTGTGTATTGTCATATGTTTCCCAGTTTTCTGATCTATGCTGCGGAGTTCTGCCTTCGTCCATTCCACTATTCCTGCGCTGTATCTTGATTACTGGCACTGCCATGTGTTTATGGCTTTATCATATTTCCGGCGTTGAGTTTTGACATGAGTATCGCCTTGAGTCTCTGCATATATTCTTTCCTGATCGTGTCCTTCATTTCTTGGTGTTTTATGTCCCCTCCTTCCATTATTCCCAGGTATTTGTATCCTGTCT
>NC_087219.1:35237821-35272821 GCF_015104395.2 Macrobrachium nipponense
CCCGATTAACAGACCATCCAGAATTTAGTTTCAATAAATTTCATTTCAGTGTTTGCCTTTTCCTCTTTACGAGAGAATCCGATATATATTCATGCAATGTTTGGTTTTTTGTATATAATTAACTCAACGGACAGAGAGGAATGCAGTCCCCCCCCCCCAGTGATATATTTTATTTTCAATTGCTTTTTGATTAATAATATTTATATATTGACATATTCATTTATTTATTCATCCAATTATTTATTTTTTTTGTTTTCCTTACTTGTATCAATTTTTTCTTTTTTCGTGCTGTTTTAGTTGTATGAACCTCAGGCAAAACAGCTAAGGTTTAGCAGAACTGATGGCTGTTCTAATATGAGTAATAATAATAAGAATAATAATAACTACTAATAATAATAATCATAATCAATAATAATAATAATAATAATAATAATAATAATAATTACTTTTATGAAAAGTAAGAATTGCTTGCCTCAGCTGCGTTAATTTAATTTGATTAAAGGTTTCTTCTATTATTTTTTAATTATTGTTTTCTTTCCAATATTGCTTAAACAACGGTCAAGGCCAACGCACCGAAGGCTAACATGTCTCAAATAGGTAATAGTAAAGTCGATTGAATTTTCATAATAAACAAAATATTTCTGGTGGTGGTAGTCACATTTTCTGGGGATATCCTCAGAAAATTTGACCTACCATATTTAAAACGGAAGGTTTACTTCCAGCATAAAACCAATAATAAAATAATTAATAATAACTTAATAATAAACAATAATAATAATAAATAATCAATAAAATAATGATAATAAGGAAAATAAACGACAACCGACGTAAATAGGCACCTTTGGTAAACAACAGGGAGCTTTTCGTCCGGGCCAGCCAGGTTATTCAGCCAAATGAAGGTGGAAGACGGTTCAGGGTATTTGGAGGTTCCGTTCATTCCAGCAACTGACCACCACCAATGACAGTAAACAACAGCCAGAGACTGGAGCTTACAGACACAAACCAGAGGAAGAAACTGGACAAGAGAAAAAAGTAAGGGAAATATAGAAGGATGCTACATCAGAAAAACAACCCGACGGAAAGAGGGATAATAGAAGTAAGGGTTGGTCAAAAACAATCTGGAATAGATGAGGAATAATCACTCCCCAAACTGAGTAGAGGATGGCAGACCAAAGTAAAGAAACATAAAGAAAAAGAACTGGCTCTCCCAAACCCAACAAAGGAAAGGAAGAAATGGAAAGGGAAATGACACACGGCAACGAATTTACAAGGAAAGCACGAACTGAGAGACGATGACACAGAAGACGACAGGGATGATGAGGTATCAAAACAAACGACCATTCCGACACAAAGAAACACCGGACAACAAAGTCAACAGAGAGGACGGAACGGAATGGGTTAGAAACGATCAGACCATGGATGGAGACCAGATTTTTTTTTTACAGAGAGAATAAAAAATCCCCTTCATTGAAAGACCTACAACCCCAACAAAGAAACCGGGAGAAAATAAGTGAGGTCAATGAAATTAATGGGCATAATAAACCACACCATCAGTATCACAGAAAACAAATAACTTGGCATATGCAGGAGCAAGATTAGTAGCAGAACTGATGGGGATTCGAACACCAACACCACCGTCACAAACCAACCCAACAGAACAAACCAAAACAGCAACCTCCTTGGAAAAGGGGGGGGGGGGGGGGGGGGGGGGGGCGGCCTGGAAAAGCAAATCATGGTGATAAGATCTGACTGATGTAAACTGAAAGAGATGGCAGGAAAAAAAGGAAAAAAAAGGTCTTAAGAAGCAAGAAAACAAGAAGGAGGAGCTATAAACGAGGAAAATACAAAAGTACAGGGAGAGGGGACTAAACAACACAATAGAAGATGTAAAACAGAGGCTTAAGGCCAAAGCACATAAGATCCAACGGTACCTGAACAGGAATAAGGGATACCAAGAGAACAAACTATTCGGAACCAACCAGAAAGGACTATACAACCAACTGGGGACTATGCAAGAAACACCAGCTACCTTGCAGTAATAAGTGGTACGAGCACCAACCCAAAGGAGTAATAGAAAACGATCAGGCAAGGATCCTCTGGGACTATGGTATCGGAACAGATAGGGTGATACGCGCAAATAGACCAGACGCGACGTTGATTGACAAAATCAAGAAAGTTTCCCTCATTGATGTCGCAATACCATGGGACACCAGAGTTGAAGAGAAAGAGAGGGGAAAAAATGGACAAGCATCAAGACCTGAAAATAGAAATAAGAAGGATATGGGATATGCCAGTGGAAATTGTACCCATAATCATAGGAACACTAGACACGATCCCAAGATCCCTGGAAAGGAGTCCGGAAAAAATAAAGGCTGAAGTAGCTCCAGGACTCATGCAGAAGAGTGTGATCCTAGAAACGGCGCACAGAGTAAGAAAAGTGATGGACTCCTGAGGATGTAGGATGCAACCCGGAATCCCACACTAAGAATACCACCCAGTCGAATTGGAGGACTGTGATAGCGGCCGCTCAAAAAAAAAAAAAAAAAAAAAAAAAATGATCTTATAAAGAATTTTCTCTATTTTTCTGATAATTCGTTTTGCATAATCTGCGGGACATTCATTTTAGCATTTAGTATTGAAGATAGCAGACCTTGACATTGAAAAAAAAAAAAAAAAAAAACCAGAATAACCATGAATATAGGCCAATTACTTAGCAGTCTCGCGGATTATGAAAAACGAGTTATCAGAAAAAATAGAGAAGATAATAATAATAATAATAATAATAATAATAATAATAATAATAATAATAATAATAATATTAATAATAATAATCCCAAATAGGTTATGAAGCTTAAAACCTCACATAGGCCAACAAAAGTCAAGCGCTGGGACCCTATGAGGCCATTCAGCAGTGAAAAGGAAATTGATAAAGTAAAATCCATTGTTAGGAGAGGGTGGAAAGTAAGATGGAAGAAAGAAAATATGAAAGGAGGTTAAGTAATAAGAATGGAAGGGTTGCAGATAGGGGCCGAAGGGACGCTGCAAAGAAACCTTAAGTAATGCCTACGGTAAATCGCAGGGGGTGCGGTGCACAGTAGGCTTCCTTTAAGGTACTTTACCCAATCCTTTAAACACATGAAACTCCTCGAATACGATACTATTCCACTAACCACCCACCCAACCCCCCACCTCCAAATAAAAACCTAAATTAACATTAATTATTGAAAAGTAACTACAAGAGAACACTTAATCAGCAGCAACTAATCAAAGGTTATCCGTCCAATAAAGCGTAGCTTTTGGATGTATAGAAAGGGCTTCAATAGCATGCGCTCCAACAATAGGCCAGCCTCTGTAATTCAGCTCTGGCTGAGCAACAATGGCCAGGCTTATAGATTCATGTGGGAGTTGTTGAAAAGTAAATATGTAAGGCAAATTTTGTTAACCGTGTGATGTGTGTGTGTGTATGTATGTGTGTATAAATATGCCTATATATACATATATATGTATATACGTGATTAATATACATACATTTTGCCGCAGGGAAAATAAAGTTTCATTTTTCACGTGGAAAAGTTGTGTATATATGCATTAATGCATAGTTTATTTATATATATATATATATATATATATATATATATATATATATATATATATATATATATATATATCTACACACACACACACACACACACACATATATATATATATATATATCAATATATATATGTAGATATATATATATATATATATATATATGTATATACGTATAATATATGTGTGTATATATATGTATACATATATATATATATATATATATATATATGTATTTATTATTACGTATATTCATATTATGTATGACATATACATATACATACATACACTATATATCAGACATATATATTATACATTATATTTACATATAAATAAATTATGTATATATGTATGTATGTATATATGTATGTATGTATGTATGTATGTATGTATGTACATACATTATTCTCAGCAGAAGTAAAAAACAAAAAAAAAAATTCCGAAACTATTCCCATTCCCCCAGGGGTTTCAGCGAACCTAGGACGCGTGTACACGTATATTTCCCAAAGTATCCCATCTCTCAAGTGAAGCTGAAATGCATATTTGATTAAGGGCGTATCATAGTGATATTACCTGTCCTCTCCAACAATATTGGCTTGCTGTTGTTCTGGGAAAAGGATTTGCTTGTTCTGTAAACTTAACTGTAATGGACGTCTAACATCTCGAGCGATGAAAAATATGATTAGGAGAAGAACGGTGGTGATATGTGTTGTATGCAGAGCTGATTGCTGTTGGATGTTATTCGGTCGAGATTTTGACGTTTGATGTCAAATGATCACACACACACACACACATACATACATACATACATACATACATACATACATACACACATGCTAGTTGTATGCAGTTGTGCATACTTACAATGATTTATCCTCATCACTATATCGTCCAACATAACGTTGGAAATATCAACTAAATCCAACTTGAAGTCAGAGATAATAGTGAATAAATCCTGTACAGCACTCCCTGAAATGAATTCAGTACGAGAAACTGAATCCAAAATGCAAAGTCAGCATATTTGCAATGCATGAGAGACAATGGTGTATTTTCTTTTTCCAGGACAATTAAACTTTGATCTGGCAAGACTTAATGTAATCAGAAAGTTATATTCATTAAGGCAATTTCGTGGATATTTCTATTATTTTCATCAGTTCAGTGTCATTAAATGCACAGACACATACGTACACACACATACACATAAACTCACATACACGCATGCAATCACATACAAACACACGCAAACACATTCATACACACATATACCAACACACATATACAATCAAACACAGAAACACACACATACAAACACACTCACACACATGCAGACACACATACACAATCAAACATACAGAGACACACAAACACTCACATACAAGCACACTCACACACACATGCAAGCCCCTACAAACACACGCTCAAACACACTCCCTCGCACATACATGCAAACCCATACAAACACATTCACACAAACAAACTTACTCACAAACACAAGCAAACCCATACAAACACACTCACACACACAGAGACACAAAGAGCAACACAAACTCATACATTCACACACAGCGTGACTATCTTTGATAGTTTCTGTGTGGATGCAAATAGGGTCATGGCCCTGTGTCTTGCAGCCTCATCCCTCGTGTAAATACGATACACAGAAGAGGTTATCTATTGGTTTTAAATGATGTTTTAGTATATTGAATCATTTTTGTAAGTACTACAGTAGTTTTTTAACTAATCGTGTAAATACTATACACAGAAAGGATTAGCTATTGGTTATAGGTAATATTTTAGTACATGGAATAATTTTTGTAAATATTACAAAAAGTATTCACTAACAATGACTGTACGTTTTGTTACGCCCAAATACATTGTGAAAACAATCGATATAATCCCTTTAAAGCAAAATAGAACTTCGTGGTATTTATGAGAATCATCCATCAAGAGAGAGAGAGAGAGAGAGAGAGAGAGACTCAAGTAAATCATGTATGCGTAATCAAAATGGCAATTTACTTTTTTTCGGATTTCCATTAAAAATCCTGCCGGTGTCCGGTCTACTCAATCCGTTTATTCATTTTCGTTTTTCATATTTTTTTCGTTAACTAGCCCTCTTAAAACGAATAGCTATAACGAATTTTTTCCATCGTTTAATAGTTTACAGACGACATGATATGGTCGGCATATATCATAACATCACTACATCTTAGGAGAAAAGATCGTTTGAGGTTGGGTTAGGTTTTGTAAGGTGGCCAAAGATTACCTGAGGTGATGTAAGTTTTGATATGATTCTCTTCTTTATATATTATTTCTTATCAACTTTATTATCTCTTCGAAATGAACGTCATGTTTATCGGAAGCTAGAATTTCAAGTTAATGGCCCTTGCAGCGCGGCTGTTCCATATGAATAGGGTTCATCTTCTGAATAATAATAATAATAATAATAATAATAATAATAATAATAATAATAATAATATCGTGCACCCTTGAAATACATTCATAAATTTTTCATAATGCCGTGTTTCCTCATCCATTATATTGTAATCCTTCTTTAGCAATAGTAATAATAATAAAGTTTCGGAAGGAGACCCTCTCGTGGACATGTTTTGTAAAAATGACTGCTGCTTCAGCACGATTATCTTTGTAGAGTCTTCTCTATTTTTTCTGATGGCGGCTTTCTCGTTGTTGCTTATACTGGCGAGCAACGCACCCAAAGGGCATGGTAAAATTCGGTTGAGTCATTTGGTTTATTATTGTTATACAATTTCTTGCTTATACATTCTCTCTCTCATCTCTCCAACGCAACGTTTCCCTCCTGAAATCCGCAGGACATTATCAAGCGATGACTGCTAAGGGATCTGATTCGAGTTTGTTGTTTTTGTTTTTTGATTAGCTGACCTTGTGTCAGCACGGGCTCTTGCTCACAGAGCAGCCCGTGATTCAAGATGGTAGGATGTGGTAATGGTAGTGTTGTTTGTTGTTGTTTTGATTTAGCTGACTTGTGTCAGCACGGGCTCTTGCTCACAGAGCAGCCCGTAACTCAGGATGGTGAGAAGGTGGTAATGGTAGGATATGGTTCTTTATTTGGTGATAATGTGTGAGTTGATGAATGTGATATTGAAAGAAACTTTTGATGGGTAAGGTTGTCCAACCTTTTTTAAACCTAAGGTGCCCTTCAGTTGGTAGGAAAAGTGCTAATTAGTATTGAGTTGTTTGGCAAGTTTTCAGCAGAGGGCCGAACCAGATGAGAAAAGGCAAGGGTATTGATCTGAGAAAAAGATTGCTAGTCAGTTAGCTTGTGAGGCCACAAAACATTTCCTTATTCCGTTCCAATTCCGATGGGAAGTAGTGTGTGTTGTTGATGCACGAGGCTGAAGGAATGCTGTGATGAGTGAGGTAGTGATGAAGGATGTCAGAGTCGGGGCTTTGCTTTTGGATGTTGGGTGATGTAGGTTGATGTTGGCTGTCTTTGTGTCAGTCATGCACTTGGTGGATTGTTTGTTATTCTGTGTTTTGTGGTTTGTATGTGAGTGGATAGGGATGGCAGGGGGTGTGAGGGGTCTTGACTGATGTCCCCGAGATTCCAATATTTAGGAGTGTTTTGCACCTACCTTGGTGGTGGGTAGGAGCATAGGAAGCCTGTAAGCTGTTGGGTGTTGTTTAGGATGTGTCTTGTTATTTGAGTGACTGATTGTGATCACCTTCATGACTTTGTCTTAGTTGTTTGTGTTTCTGGGCAGTGTACTATATAGTGTTCCATTGGTTCTTCTGTATTTGTTTCGCAGTATTACATGGTTAGGTTGTTTTATATTTTTTTGCCATGTGCATTGGTATCCAAACTTAGACGGTGTATTATTACCGCTAGTGCTCGTGTCATGTTCTTCGGTATGCTGTGTGGTTGAAGTTGTGTGGTGTCTGCATACCATTTTGCAGTCTTGGAGCCTCCGAAGATGGCTCTCCTAATTTTGCTTTCCTCCTGTGTTTTTTTGGCAGTATGCTGCTGCTATGCTTTTTAGATTGGGTTAGTGAGAGGTTTATTTTGATGTTGACATTGTTTATGTGTAGCCCGCTTTTTGCCAGGGAATCAGCTTCCTCATTTCCTTGTATTCCACATGGCTCGGGATCCAGTTGAGAGTTATTTTGTCTGTTTCTGCTTTGATGGAGTTTTGCCAGTGCCCATATGCTCGTTAGAGTTTGATATTTTCCTTTGCTTTGCCTTTTGTGATGGCTTGTATTGCTCCTTTCGAGTCGGTGTGTATTGTAGTGTTGCCCAAGTCTGTGTTGGGAGTCTTCTAGTGCTTTGGCGATAGCTATCAGCTCTGTCTGTAGTGTGGAGGCATTGTCGGAGAGCCTCCAGCTCCTTTGAGTGTTGTTGAGTAGACCCCTTCTGCTGCCTGCGTGGACGCTGAGGTCTACTGATCCATCTGTAAAGTATATGTTTTGTGGCGGTTGTCAACTGATTGCTTCTTGTGCTGCTTGCTTTAACTGTTTTGGGTGGTGCATGTTTCCTTGCTTGCTGGAAGAATTGTGGTAGTTTGTGTTAAAAGGTTCTGGTTCCCAGGTGCTGATTCTGTGTATTCACTGAAGGGGGTGTCTTCCCTGATGGCTGCAGCATGATTTTGCATGCCTACTCTTCTCAGTGTATCTAGAAGGTCTCCAGCATATGTTTTGGGAGGGTCTAGCTCTTCATGGAGATTAATGCATTTCTTATCTCCTTTTTGAGTGGACAGTCTCTGTCATTTTTAAGGTTTTTAGAGGATGGATGTGTTTCGCTGATCTATATATGAGTCAGAGATTGTAGTTTTGTTCATGTCAGGATGCATAGGTTGGTCCACATTGGTGCTCCTGTAATGAGTCTTAAGGCATTGTTTTGGATTACCTCAAAACTTTTTTGTTCAGTGCTTGTGAGATTAGTGAGGACTGGTGCGGCATACTCTACTGTTGATCTTAATGTCTGTATGTAGAAAATTCTGAGGGCATGGTATACGGCTCCCTGCCTTAGCGAGGTGTTATTCTTTTTCATGGCGTTTTTATGTCTGCATTTGGATCTTTTGTTTAAGTGTTTTTATTTCTTTGTTGTGGTGAGAGCTGTATGTTGATGTTGACTCCTAGGTACATGAAGTTGGTCTACCCATTCGATGGGTTCTCCCATGAGTTGTATTGGGTTCAGGTCTGTATTGTATTTGATTGCCATTGCCTTGGTTTTTGCCGTGTTGATTTTTAGTCCTAGGACTGTGCATTGTTTTCAATCTGTGTTTATCGCGCTTTGCATGTGTTGGTGGGCTCTATGCCTGTCTGTGCTGACCAAGCACACATCGTCTGCATATATGAAATTTCAACTCCATTTGGGAAGTTGCTGTTGGCTAATTTCTCCATTAGTATATTGAAGAGGAAAGGGCTGAGTATTCCTCCTTGAGGTGTTCCATTTTCCAGACTAAGGAATTCGGAGGTTGCTCCTTGAAAGGTAACTCTGGCTTGTCTGTTTTGCATGTATCTTTTGGTCCATGCTAGAAGGTTGCCTTTAACCGTCTTGTTGGCCAAGGCTACCAGGATAGCAGCTGCACTTGCAAGTTCGTAGGCTTTTTTCTAGGTCGAGAATACTAACGATTGCTTTCTTGTTATTTATTGTGGCCATCACATCTGCTAGACATTCCTGTGTGCCTATCCCCTCTTTGTAGGCATATAAGCGGTGGTGTAAGGGCCCTGTTTTCCACAGCAGTCTGTTTAAACACCATTCTCTCTGCCGTCTTTTCTTTTCGTGCAGCGATGAGAGAAATGGGTCTGTAGGCGTTGGGCTCCTTTGGTTTGGGAATTGGTTGTGTGTTTTGTTGGTTCCATGTGTGGGTCTGATCTGCTCTGTGTACGTTCTGTTTATTATGTGGAGATGCACTGTCTTTTGCTGCGTTTCCCATGTTTTTTTAACATGCTATATGTAATCATGTCTGCTCCTGGTGCTGTGTCTGTTCCCTTTTTGGAGGGCTTTGTCAAGTTCTTTCATTGTGAATGGTGTGTCCGTGTCATCAAAAATTGCTGCAGGCTGTATTGATGATTCTCCATCTTCCAGATTGAGTGCCACTTGTCTTTCTCGTGTGACTGGTGGTAGGTGAATTGATGTTTGGTTCTGTCTGCAAAGTGTGTGTGCTAGTCTGTTGCTTCAGCTAGAGGGTTGGGATGGTGTGCCTGTGTTGGCCTGGTCTTTCCTGATACCTTGTTGAACCACTTGAACATCTTTGCAATGGGCGTCATTCGAGTGGTTTCTGAGCACCATTTTAGCCAGTTTCCTGCTTAACCTCCTTAGCAGTTTGGGCTGCGTGGTTTACGACTTCTCTTAGGGTCGTGTGCAACTCGTCGGTGGGGTTCCTCTGAATATTTTTTCCTTATTCTGTTTACTCTTGAGTTCATTTCTTTGATTCTAGAGTTGTAGTACCAACTGTTCCTTGTGTTGTTTGCATTTGTTCTAAAGGCTTTCTTTGGCATGGAAATGTTTGCCGCGTTGTGCAGGCTCTCTACAAAGTCCTGTTGGAGCGTGCATATGTTGAGGGCTGGATTTTGAATGTACTGTGTTGCCCATGTGTTCATGTGGTTTTGAAATGTTGGCCAGTTTGCTAGGTCCGGTCTCCATCCTGCCGGAGGGGGCGGTGGTGGGGAATTTTCATTATCTTTAGTTTTGTTTCAAGTTGCGAAAATGGTCACTGGTTAGTGTTTGGGTGGCACCTCTCCTATGTGCAGTGCCTTTCTTTCATGGGTTTCCAGTTATGAATCTTAGGTCCTTAAGCCTGCCTCCCTCGTAGGTGTGTTGCTTCTTTGTGTCATTTATTAGTGCAACGTCCGGAAATTCTCCATCATTAGGGGATGTGTATGTGTCTGCCTGTTGCATTTGTGTGCTGTCTCGACTGTAAGCATGGGTGGTGTGCATTGAAGTCTCCTGCAAAGAAGGTGTTTTCTCTGGAGGCTGCACTGAAGAGGTTCTCTCCTTCAAAGATTTTTTCATGCCCTTTGTAGATATTGTGTATGGTGAGTGACGTGTTCGCTAGTCTTATGAGGACACTTAGTGTCTCAATCCCATCACCACAGTTTATGTTTCTTATTTTTTCCGAGGGAATTGTTGTTTTTATTAGGGTGATCAGCCCTCTATTTGAATCTGTATGTGGAGTTTTATAAACTGTGTATCCTTTGAATGTGAAGTTGTTGTTTTCCCTAATTAGTGTTTCCTGCAGCAGGATGACGTCGTGTCTTTCTGAGAGTACTCTTGATTGTAGTATGGCATATTTTGTGTTGGCACTGTTTATGTTTCCATTGTAATATTTTTTAGACTGGTGTATGATGAAATGTCTTCAGTGTTTGGGGGCGTGTTTGGTGTTGATTGTTTCCTTCCATCTTAATAAGGTGTCAGTGCTACAATCGTTTTCCTGAGGTCAGCTGTTAGGTTTAGGTTTGGAAACAATTGTTGAAAAATTACCCTCACAATTTTCTCTATTGCCTCCTAAAGTCGTCTTTACTGAGGCGGTAGGGGGTTTCTCTGGTGACTGCTCTACGGTGTTGTGCTGACTTTCGGCACCTGGTACTACCGTCAGGGTGGAGTGGGGGTGTGGGGGGTGTGTTCAGTGATTGGGTGGGGTGGGAAGTAGGGGTGTTTTCCGAGTTGATGTGGAGTAGAAGGACCATGGGTTTGAGGCAGGTGTGGGTGTGTTGTTTGTGTCTTGGTTTTGTGTCTGTCTGGGGTCTCTGTGGTATGTGTTCCGTTGTTGGTCTTGTTGTGGTTGTTGTGTAGGTGGATTGCGTCTCTGATTGGTGGGGGGTTTCTGCTGCCTATATCTGGGTTCTTGGTGTCTGTGTTGCTGTGGTTGTTGTTGCTGTAGTGGAGGTGGGTTGTATTCCGTTGGTTGCTGAGGATGTGATGTTTGTTGTGGGTGTTGTTGTTGTGTGGGTGGGTTTTGTTGTGGTAGGTGTTGAGGGTATGATGTGTGTTGTGGGGGTGGTTTGTGCTGCTGTTGCAACGTTCTGGTGGTGGTCTGGGGGTTCTGGCCTTTCATTCGCCAAATCCTCTTAAGTCTTTCCGGACAGCCTTTATGCCAGGCGTGATGCTGCCCTTTACAATTCGGGCATTTGCTGTCGTCTCTCTTTCCTTTTATAACGATCAAAGCACTCGTGTTGGGTGTTGTTTGCCACTACAAATCCCACAAATGTGTTTGTAGCCGCATTCTCGTTGGTGGTGTCCAAATCTTTGACACCTAAAGCACCTTAGTGGTTCAGGGGTGAACTCTTCAGTGGGGGTAGTGGCGGGTCCCTATTCTTAATCGTGCTGTTGCGGGCTCTCGAGTACGGTATAGAGAACCTCTCCGGCAGGTCGAGTTTTCAATGGGTTCCTGGGGAAGGGACACCATACGGCGAGTCACCTTCCCAAGAACCAATGAAACCTCGACCTGCCGGAGAGGTTCTCTATACCGTACTCGAGAGCCCGCAACAGCACGATTATGAAGAGGACTCGCCACTCGAAAAACATACGGGCTGCTCTACGAGCAAGAGCCCGTGCTGGCACAAGGCCAGCTTAATCTCAAACAACAACAACACTCGAATTCAGTCCCTTAGCAGTCATCGCTTGATAATGTCCTGCGGATCAGGAGGAAACGTGGCGATGGAGAGAGAGAGAGAGAGAGAGAGAGAGAGAGAGAGAGAGAGAGAGAGAGAGAGAATTGTATAAGCAAGAATTGTATAAGCAATAATAAACCAAATGACTCAACCGAATTTTACCATGCCCTTTGGTGCGTTGCTCGCTAGTATAAGCAACAACGAGAAAGCCGGTCATCAGAAAAATAGAGAAGACTCTCTACAAGATTGATAGTGCTGAAACAGCAATCATTTTTAACAAAATAATAATAATAATAATAATATAATAATAATAATAATAATAATAATAATAATAATAATAATAATGTACTACAGAAGATGGATGCCGGGTACCAACTCAAGAAAAGAGGCAACAAAATCAACCATCTGATGTTCATGGACGACATCAAGCTGTATGGTAAGAGCATCAAGGAAATAGATACCCTAATCCAGACTGTAAGGATTGTATCTGGGGACATCAGGATGGAGTTTGGAATAGAAAATGCGCCTTAGTCAACATACAAAAGGCAAAGTAACGAGAAACTGAAGGGATAAAGCTACCAGATGGGAGCAGCATCAAACACATAGATGAGACAGGATACAAATACCTGGGAATAATGGAAGGAGGAGATATAAAACACCAAGAGATGAAGGACACGATCAGGAAAGAATATATGCAGAGACTCTAGACGATACTCAAGTCAAAACTCAACGCCGGAATATGATAAAAAGCCATAAACACATGGGCAGTGCCAGTAATCAGATACAGCGCAGGAATAGTGGAATGGACGAAGGCAGAACTCCGCAGCATAGATCAGAAAACCAGGAAACATATGACAATACACAAAGCACTACACCCAAGAGCAAATACGGACAGACTATACATAAACACGAAAGGAAGGAGGGACGAGGACTACTAAGTATAGAGGACTGCGTCAACATCGTAAACAGAGCACTGGGGCAATATCTGAAAACCAGTGAAGACGAGTGGGGCAAAGAGTGCATGGGAAGAAGGACTAATAAAAGTAGACGAAGACCCAGAAATTATACAGAGACAGGAGAAAGACAGACAGAACAGAGGACTGGCACAACAAACCAATGCACGGACAATACATGAGACAGACTAAAGAACTAGCCAGCGATGACAATTGGCAATGGCTACAGAGGGGAGAGCTAAAGAAGGAAACTGAGGAATGATAACAGCACAAAGATCAGGCCCTAAGAACCAGATATGTTCAAAGTACGATAGACGGAAATAACATCTCTCCCAATAGTAGGAATGCAATACGAAAAATGAAACATAAACCACATAGCAAGTGAATGCCCGGCACTTGCACAGAACCAGTACAAAAGAGGCATGATTTAGTGGCAAAAGCCCTCCACTGGAGCCTGTGCAAGAAACATCAGCTACCTTGCAGTAATAAGTGGTACGAGCACCAACCTGAAGGAGTGATAGAAAACGATCAGGCAAAGATCCTCTGGGACTATGGTATCAGAACGGATAGGGTGATACGTGCAAACAGACCAGACGTGACGTTGATTGACAAAGTCAAGAAGAAAGTATCACTCATTGATGTCGCAATACCATGGACACCAGAGTTGAAGAGAAAGAGACGGAAAAATGGATAAGTATCAAGATCTGAAAATAGAAATAAGAAGGATATGGGATATGCCAGTGGAAATCGTACCCATAATCATAGGAGCACTAGGCACGATCCCAAGATCCCTGAAAAGGAATCTAGAAAAACTAGAGGCTGAAGTAGCTCCAGGACTCATGCAGAAGAGTGGGATCCTAGAAAAACGGACACACATAGTAAGAAAAGTGATGGACTCCTAAGGAGGCAGGATGCAACCGGAACCCCCACACTATAAATACCACCCAGTCGAATTGGAGGACTGTGATAGAGCAATAATAATAATAATAATAATAATAATAATAATGTATCGTTTAAATATATTCACCATTTTCTCGTATTAACGTTTTTTCAAATCTATAATATTGTAATCCTTCTTTAGCAATATAATAATAATAATAATAATAATAATAATAATGAAATGTACACTATGTATAAATGTGCATATCAAATAAATTCACCCCCTTTCCCCAACTTGTCGCGTTCTCTCATCCATAAAATTGCAATGCTCGATTGTTCACGGATATTACAGAAACATAACTTGAAGGACGGATTTCATAAAAAAAAAAAGTCCCTCAACACTCGCTCAGTCAATTAACGAGACACACTCATGAAGAATTCACGATATCCGCCAATGCAGAATATTACTGTGGATAACCTGCTGTAACAGCTGTGCGAATTGTCACCCGTGTGTTCTACGAAAGCTGTAGCTATGTTACTACAAGCGACAGGTGTTAGGTGTTCTGATCAAGTTATGAATGTTGTAAAGTGTTCTGATCAAGTCAGGAATAGTTTTCAGGCACTTCCAGGTTAAACAAGTACTCATCCTCTCAGGATCTTGTCGTATATTTCACTAACGATACTTTTTTCAAGCATTAGTGTTAAACTTTTGCTCAATTAATTAGGCAAGGATACACACTCACACTCACACACACACACACACACACACACACACACACACACACACACATATATATATATACTTATATATACTATGTATTATTTATATATGCATATGTAGATGTATTCCGAGGTACAGCGAATTGGATATTAAAGGACATTTGTAGCTTAATACAATATATTTATATATATTTAATAATATATATATATAATATATATATATGAATATATATGTTATATATGTATACATTCTATCCTATCTATCTTTATATATAATATTATATAAACTTTATCTTATAATATCTATTATTATATATATATATATATATATATATATATAGACAGATAAAGAGATAGATATATGATATACATATATATACTATATATATATACTATATATTATGATATATATATACTATATATATATGTTATATATCTATTATATATATATATTATATATATATATATCTATATATGATAGATGCAATGGATGAGCGTTCGTTCTAATCGCCAGCTCTTTGATCTATAACTGCTCAATTTGCAATATCAATTTCCTTCCTTTTTCCTTTCTTCCTCACGTTTAATCTCTCAACTTCGAAATAGGAAGAATACTTAAACGAAACAGAGGCAATGTAATGAATAGACCCTCAGAACAAAAACTAAAATTACATTATAAATATCACATAATATCCAGTTCCGAATATCATAGTGGTCATAAGATATTTCATTAAAGAAAATCAGAATTTGATTTTGAATTTATTATTATTATATTATTATTATTATTATTATTATTATTATTATTATTATTATTATATATTATATATTTATTCTTATATTATTATTATTAATAATATTCTGAGGATGAACCCTATTCATAAGAAACAAATACACCACAGGGGCCATGGACTTGCAATTCAAGCTTCTAAAGAAGATGGTCTATTATTATTATTATAATTATTTTGTTAAACAAAAATGACTGCTGCTTCAGCACTATTAATCTTGTAGAGAGTCTTCTTTATTACGATCTCGAACTCTCGAGATCGACAGGTTCTTAAAAATAATAAGCAATTGGGGCTGTAATGACTGACGACAGGTGACAAACAAGGAGGGAGGAGCATAACAAAACTAAAAAGTTACCTTAAAATTAATTTATTATATACAAAATGTACAAGTGAGTCAAGGTTCTGGTGGCAAAAAAACAAAAAAACTATAAACTAACAATAATAATATTTAAAACCAGTCGAAGAAACAATAAAATCCACCCTTCAATAACAAAGCCATGAAAAATCACAATCTAAACAATAAAAAGAATAATCACAAAATAGGCTGTATAAGGGCAATAACAATCTTTAAATATAATAAATAGAATAAGCAGCATAATGAATAATTAAATTAATACTGAAGCGGCATAACGAGTCAGAGCAAAACGGAACACTTCTTCAAACGATGAGGACAACAGTCCAATGCGGACGATCAAGACAGAGCCGATACGGCAACCACCTCGTCCTTGGAAAACAATATGGACATCCTCCTCGACCGCTGGACGATCAAGACAGAGTTGATGCAAACAACCATCTCGTCTCAGATGCAGTATGGAGGTCCTCCTCGACCACTGGACGATCAAGACAGGGTTGATGCAACCACAAACTCGTCCTCAGATACTCTCCGCTGCTCTGCTGCCAAGACTCTGCCTCTCTGAACCTGACTGGTCAAATCTTTCTGCCCTCCAGAACCTGACTGTCTTTCTCACCCTCCAGAACCTGACGGTTGTTCTGCCCTCCAGAACCTGACTGACGAAGTTTTGACGCCATCCACCAGACGTCAACTCGCCAGCAATTAAAAAACAAAAACAAAGGAGGCAACAATCCACCAAGGGAACAATGTAAACGATTGTTCCTAACACCTCCCCACCTAACAGAGAAAAAAAAAAAATATTATTATAATTTTTTTTTTACAAACAAAATCCTCTTCCCCGATGCTGCCACACCCCCGTCAGCCAAAACAGAACCAATCCTGGCAAGGTCGCCAATATTACGATCTCGACTCTCGAGATCGACAGGTTCTTAAAAATAATAAGCAATTGGGCTGTAATGACTGACGACAGGTGACAAACAAAGGAGGGAGGAGCATAACAAAACTAAAAAGTTACCTTAAAATTAATTTATTATATACAAAATGTACAAGTGAGTCAAGGTTCTGGGTGGCAAAACAAAAAAACTATAACTAACAATAATAATATTTAAAACCAGTCGAAGAAACAATAAAATCCACCCTTCAATAACAAAGCCATGAAAAATACAATCTAAACAATAAAAAGAATAATCACAAAATAGGCTGTATAAGGGCAATAAACAATCTTTAATATAATAAATAGAAATAAGCAGCATAATGAATAATTTTTAAAATTAATACTGAAGCGGCCATAACGAGTCAGAGCAAAACGAACACTTCTTCAAACGATGAGGACAACAGTCCAATGCCGGACGATCAAGACAGAGCCGATACGGCAACCAACCTCGTCCTTGGAAACAATATGGACATCCTCCTAACCGCTGGACGATCAAGACAGAGTTGATGCAACAACCATCTCGTCCTCAGATGCAGTATGGAGGTCCTCCTCGACACTGGACGATCAAGACAGGGTTGATGCAACCACAAACTCGTCCTCAGATACTCTCCGCTGCTCTGCTGCCAAGACTCTCCTCTATGAAACTGACGGTCTTTCTGCCCTCCAGAACTGACTGGTTTTCGCCCTCCAGAAACCTACTGGTCTTTCGCCCTCCAGAACCTGACTGGTTGTTCTGCCCTCCAGAACCTGACTGGTCTTTCTGCCCTGAACTGAACGGTTTGTTCGCCCTCCAGAAACTGACATCGACCGAAGTTTTGACGCCATCCACCAGACGCCCCCCAAACTCGCCGCAATTAAAAAACAAAAACAAGGATCAAGGAGGCAACAATCCACCAAGGGTAACATTGGTAAACGATTGTTCCTAACACTTCTCTCATTTTTTCTGATGACGGCTTTTCCTCGTTGTTGCTTAGACTGGCGAGCAACGCACCAAAGGGCATGGTAAAATTCGTGAGTCATTTGGTTTATTATTGCTTATACAATTATCTTTCTCGTCTCTCTCTCTCTCTCATCTCTCCAACGCGACGTTTTCTTCCTGATCCGCAGGACATTATCAAGCGATGACTGCTGAGGGGACTGAATTCGAGTGGCGAGTCCTTCTTCTAATATCGCGATGTTGCGGGCTCTCGAGCACGGTCTAGAGAACCTCTCAGGCAGGTTTGAGTTTTCATTGGTTCCTGGGAAGGAGACTCATACGGCAAGCTTTTACGAGTCTTGCAGACATTCTTTCAGGCGGGGGATATCACTGGGAGCCTCTTGATTGGCTTCTACCTGAGTGACGTCACCCTGGTATTGTCCTCATAATGTGTTTCACGTCCAGTCTTTGTTTTATAATGCACTGGTACTTTCGTTGGGGGGGAGGGGCGAGGTCCTCCTCACACACGTTGGTATCAGGAACGCTTCTTGAGTGGTATTAAGGGAGTATTTTGCTCAAGAATAGCAGCAGCGCTTCTTGGAGGCGCAGACGTCGTGGGTCAGGGGCTCTCCCGATGATTTTGGACATTCCTGATGATGTCGCTTCGGATTCTCTCGTGATGTCTTGGCTGGTGTACTGGCAAGGGTGGTGCTACCCAATGGCGCCCTCCATGGCGTGGCAGGAGATTTTTTTAGACAGGTGCATCATCGTCATTGCCGATGTAAATCCCAGGGCATCTTTGGGCTGGTCATACGTATCAGTAGACAACGTTGGACTGTTTTAGTGGGTCTCCTACAGGCGGGAGGGGTTGCTCTTCATCAGGAGGTCCTTGGTACGCAGATTCTTATAGTAAATATTAAGGGACAACTTCTCTTCCATTCCTCCATAGGGCGGACGTGTTCCTCTATTATTTTCTTCATAGCTGCTTCGTCCTCCTTGTATTGGTGGTGCATGAAGGCTTTGTAGAAAAGGTTTTTAATATTCTCCTGGGGGTGGAATGTTCCTTCTCCCTTCCTCTCGTCAGTACCCCTTGTCAAGGGAATTTTTGGAGAAGATCCGCGCTCCTCCGGTGTGGGAACCATGGCGTCCTTAGATGATGAGTCCCCTTTCACAAAGAGCCGTGCTGACACAAGGTCAGCTTAATAAAAAACAACAACACGAATTCATCCACCCTCAGCAGTCATCGCTTGATAATGTCCTCGGATCGGAAGAAACTTCGCCTTGGAGAGAAGAAAGAGAGAGAGAGAGAGAGAGAGAGAGAGAGAGAGAGAGAGAGAGAGAGAGTTTGCGTTGGCCTCGCCAGTCTAAGCAACAACGAGAAAAGCCGTCGTCAGAAAAACAGAAAAAATCTCTAGAAGATTAATAGTGCTGAAGCAGCAGTCACTTTTAACAAAACATGTCTACGAGAGGGTCTCCCTCCGATATTATTATTATTATTATTATAATTATTATTATTTTGGTAGAAGACCCTCTTTTAGGCAAATACTGTTTAAAAAGGATGCAGAATTAAGCGAGTTGATTTTATATATTGTTTTTCTATTTTCCTTAGAATTCACTTCTCAGGCTCAGCGATGTTTCTGAATAACTGGCCAATATTCATATTGGGAATTTTCAAAAATTGTAAATGCTGAAGGAATCTTTTATTAGAACAGGATTATCAGGTCCAGTCAAGCAGGGGTCGTCGTCAGTGCCGGTATTATTCCGTAAGCGTAGTTCAGTTCGGGCCAGGGTCGTCTTTGGATTAAGGGCTGGTGTTGGTGTGCTGGTATAGCTGGTTATACGTGACGTTTCGACCTTCTCGTAGGTCATCTTCGGACGAGTCGGTTGAAGAGACTGTAGCAAGAAGTTTGCGGAACGGTATTTATAGCGACACGGACCTAGAGTTGCATTATCATTGGTCGGGCCCCGGTCTTGGGCGAAGCCGTGGATCTGCTCGAAGGTCTCGGGGATTCTCTTGTGCGAGCGCCACAGTGTGTGCCTGGGGATGAACGTCAATAACGGTCAACGGTTGAGTATGCCGCACCTGTTCTCACCAGTCTCTCAAGCACAGAGCAAAAGAGCCTTGAAGTAATTCAAAACAATGCCCTGAGACATCATCAGGTGCTCCAATGTGGACTAACTTATGCATTCTGAGACATGAAACAAAACTACAGTCTCTGACATACAGAATAGACCAGAGAAACACGTCCATGCCTGCTTAAAAAACCTAAAAAATGAAAGGAACTGTCCACTAAAAAGAGAGATCAAAAAGTGCATTGATCTCCACGAAGATCTAGACCCACCCAAGACATACTCTGGCAACCTTTTAGAAAACACTGAGAAGAGTGGCATGCATGCAAAAGCATGCTGCTGACATCAGAGAAGACTCTCCTCTTGCTGAGTATGTAGACCAGCACCCTGGAAATCAGAACTCTTCAATATCAACTACACAGTCCTACCGGCAAGCAAAGAAGCATGCACCGTTCAACAGCTGAAACAAGCAGCACAAGATTCAATAAGGAAAACGACAGCCACAAATGAATACTTTACAGATGGATCAGTAGACCTCAGCATTCCTGCAGCGGCAGCAGGAGTCTACTCAACATCACTAAAAGGGAGCTTGGAGGCTCTCAGATAACGCCTCCACTCTTACAGACTGAGCTGATAGCAATCGCTAAGCGCTAGAAGACTCTCAACACAAACCTAGGAAACACACTATCCACACCGACTCAAAAGGAGCAATACAAGCCATCACAAAAGGCAAGGCAAAAAGAAAATATCAAAACTCCTGACAAGTATATGGGCAATTGCTAACATCCAACCAAATCAGAAACAGACAGAGTTACTCTCAACTCCGGATTCCAAGTCACATAGGAATCCAAGGAAATGAGGAAGCAGACTCCTAGCAAAGAGTGGGTTGCACATTAAAACAACATAGGTATTAAAATCAGCCACTCACTGACCAACTTAAAAGCAAAGCCTCAGCATACTGTCAAGTGCAAGAAGAAAGCAAAGTCAGGAGAGCGGTCTTGGAGGCTCTAACACTGCAAAGTGGTAGGTAGACACACCAGTCTGCAACCACATGACATTCCCAAAGATATGTCAAGAGCACTAGCAGTCATAATTCATCGTCTAAGGCTGGATACCAATGCACTTGGCAAAAAGATAGTAGGCGATCCCAGGGCCATGTAAGTACTACGAAAGAATTCCAGAAGAACCTCTAGAACACTACCGTCTTAGACTGTCCAGAAACGGAGCAACTAAGAGATAGGTACATAGGAAATGAACGCACAACCACTCAAATCACAAAAGCACATTCTAGCAAACACCCATGAATTAGCAGGTTTCCTATGCTCTACCCACCACCTAGGTAGGAACAGAACAACAACCTGACTGACAGCACATGATGCCAACAATCATGACCACTACCACATCCCAACCATAACCCACATAACATGCAGACAAAAAACCACGAAACCTAAAACTTTAACAGGACATCCCCATTCACCTCTTGCCCCTCCTTCATCACCCTCCCCTCACGCTCATCACTATCCATCCACCACACTCACCAGACAACACACACCCAAAGAAAGCGGACCGGAAAAAGGAACATGTCTCAGAAAATTCACGAGCTACCTTACTAGCTACTGTGCCTACAACTCAAACCTTCATTCTTCCAATCTGTTGGTCTCTACTACTAGCCCAACACTTACTACTATCCAGCTTTTCCTACGACTGAAGGGTACCTTAGGGTTTAAAGGGTTTCAACCTTGCCCATCAAATCCTTCATTCAAATATCAAATCACCTTCACCACATCATTCATTGATCACCAATAAAGATTGCATATCCTAAGATCATTCACATCTCATACTAATATGAATTACGGGCTGCTCTGTGAGCAAGAGCCCGTGCTGGCACAAGGCCAGCTTAATCTTAAACAACAACAAACAACAGGAATTTCCGTCTGTAGCAGGAATCGTATCATACCTGTGGGGGCTCCTGATTATTCTGGCATTGTCGGGGGGGTCGCTCGCTGCTCTCCGGCCGGCGGTGGAAGGAGAAACGTTTCTTGAGTTATATTTAAATTTGGTTTCTCCTTACCTATATGAAGGGCTTCTAGGAGGCGCAGACGTCGGGGATCTGTTGTCTGATCTATTATTATGATATTAGGGATAATATCATTTCTTTTTATCCTTTGTTATGAGCAGTCCTGGCGTGGTTGAATATGGCTCCTTCTTGGCGTGGGCAGGAGATTCGCTTGGAGAAACGCATGGAGGTCATACCGACGTATTTGCCGAGGCATCCTCGGACAGGGCATGTGTAACGGTAGACCACACTCGTCTTCTTCAAGGGATCCTGCAGGGCGCCGAAGGGTTGTTTCTCATCACCTGGCTGCTCGTCTTCTTCGTTTTATAATATATCATCATTTTAATATTTCTGTCTGGGTCGGCGGGGCTGACGTTTCACCCCCTCGATGATCTTTTTGAGGCTTGTTCGTCCTCCTTGTACCTCCGGTGGAAGTGCACCTTGTAGAAAAGCTTGATGGGCTCTGCAACGTCGGGGTGGGTTCCTGGTGGTACCAGGCATCCATACTTTTCCTTATTGACTCATCAACAGCACGATTGGTGTGTCCGTTGTCGACGAGGACCTGGGCGGCGCGCTCCAACTCACTGTGTGTCATTCCAGGAGGAGCAGTGTGAGAGGGCCCTCCTGACGAAGGCGCTGATGGTGGAGCGCTATACTCTCAGTGGGCACTCACTCTCACCGTTCATGCACATTCCCAGGTTCGTCGGCTTCGTGTACACCCTCGTGCTGAATTCGGAATCTCGCTGTTCGACAAGGACGTCAAGAAGGGGAGGCGGCGATCTTTGGCAATGTTCAATCGTGAACGTGAGGCAGCTGTGGTCGTGGAATGCACGTCGCAGCTGCTCTATCTCATCCTGGGAGTCGGCGCAGACGAAGGTGTCATCGATGTAGCGTACGTACATCCTCGGTTTCCTGGAAATCTGGAGACCCTCTCTTCGACGGTACCCATATAGGGAAATTGGCGAAAGGACCCCAAGGGGAGATCCCATCGCCACGCCGTCGATCTGGGTGAACATATAGTTGCGGTGATCAGCAAAAGGGGCCTTCTTAGTGCAGATTTCCAGCAGGGCTCGAAGGCATGCTCTGGGATGTTTAAGGATGGAGTGGACGGGGTCCTGGTTAAAACTCTGTCCAAATCATTTGTATGGTCTCGTCAACGGGGACGTTGGTAAACAGGGACTCTACATCCATCGAAGCGATGCATCCTCCGGGGGGCGTGCTCGTAGGTGGCGTCCACAAGAACTCGGCCGACGACTTCAGGCTGTTGCCTATCTGGGACGTACGCGGCGGGTTAACGATTGATGTTAAGTTTCTTGGCAACAGGTACGTAGGGGCAGGGATCTTGGCTGATTATGGGGCGAGAAGGGGGTTCCCCATTGTTTATAGGGTCTTAACGTTCCCATAGATGAAGAAAAGAAAAGGCAGCTATACTCCGAGTGGGAGGGCCTCCGCCGTCGTAGCGACCCTGTTGCAGCTCCCCTCGTGCCTCAGACGAAGAAAATGGCGCAATAGACAACCCCCAAGGGCGTGGACAACACGAATACATCATCGACTGCCTTCGCTGCCTGGAGGAAAAAGATGCTGAGAAGAAGAACAGGACCATTACCAAGAAAACTCGTCGCCCTCAACGGAGGTAAGATACGCCTCCTACAAGGACGTGACGAGTACATCAACCTCACAAGTCACGTCCCAACACCTGACGAAGACAGATACTGCGGATGGGCCTCAACTGTCACTTCATCACGCAGCTGAGGCCGATGGATAAACGCTTGGAAATTGAATATCTCCTCGACGGTATCCAGAAGCAAGAGGACCTTGGGAACTTGCGGACGACTGATGCCCTTCAGCCCCTTCTGCTTGCCGAGGCCCTCACCGACCGTGGAGATTACCGCAGTGGTATCATCAGCCGTGACCTGAGGGAAGCAGCGAAGCAGTTAAGGAAACGTGAGGACGTCAAAGTACGCAGGGCCGATAAAACTGCTGCTTTCGTCCTTATCCAGACTGAGGAATACCGCCGGAAGATTGAAGAAATCCTGGCGGACTCCACGAAATTCCGCAGAATCACCAAGACCCCGTCGACGACATCAAGCGAGAGGCCAACCGGATTATTGAAACGGTCAACGCCGCTCGAACGCCCTGCATTTGCCACCCATAACGGGTGACCATGACTTAGGCTACATCTATGGGAACGTTAAGACCCATAAACAAGGGAACCCCCTCGCCCATAATCAGCCAGATCCCTGCCCCTACGTACCTGTTGGCCAAGAAACTTAACACAATCTTAACCCCGTACGTATTCCCAGATAGGCACAGCCTGAAGTCGTCGGCCGAGTTCTTGGACGCCCTACGACAACGCCCCCCGGAGGATGCATCGCTTCGATGGATGTAGAGTCCCTGTTTACCAACGTCCCCGTTGAAGAGACCATACAAATGATTTTGGACAGAGTTTACAGGGACCCCGACACTCCATCCTTAAACATCCCAGAGCATGCCCTTCGAGCCCTGCTGGAAATCTGCACTAAGAAGGCCCCTTTTGCTGATCACCGCAACTATATGTTCACCCAGATCGACGGCGTGGCGATGGGATCTCCCCTTGGGGTCCTTTTCGCCAATTTCTATATGGGTACCGTCGAAGAAGAGAGGTCTTCCAGATTTCCAGGAAACCGAGGATGTACGTACGCTACATCGATGACACCTTCGTCTGCGCCGACTCCCAGGATGAGATAGAGCAGCTGCGACGTGCATTCCACGACCACCAGCTGCCTCACGTTCACGATTGAAAACATTGCCAAGATCGCCGCCTCCCCTTCCTTGACGTCCTTGTCGAACAGCGAGATTCCGAATTCAGCACGAGGGTGTACACGAAGCCGACGAACCTGGGAATGTGCATGAACGGTGAGAGTGAGTGCCTGAGAGGTATAAGCGCTCCACCATCAGCGCCTTCGTCAGGAGGGCCCTCTCACACTGCTCCTCCTGGAATGACACACACAGTGAGTTGGAGCGCGCCGCCCAGGTCCTCGTCGCAAACGGACACACCAATCGTGCTGTTGATGAGTCAATAAGGAAAAGTATGGATGCCTGGTACCACCAGGAACCCCGCCCCGACGTTGCAGAGCCCATCAAGCTTTTCTACAAGGGGCACTTCCACCGAAGGTACAAGGAGGACGAACAAGCCTCAAAGATCATCGAGGAGAACGTCAGCCCCGCCGACCCAGACAGAAATATTAAAATGATTATATATTAAATAAAAGAAGAAGACGAGCAGCCTAGTGATGAGAAACAACCCTTCGGCGCCCCTGCAGGATCCCTTGAAGAAGACGAGTGTGGTCTACCGTTACACATGCCCCGTCCGAGGATGCCTCGGCAAATACGTCGGTATGACTCCATGCGTTTCTCCAAGCGAATCTCCTGCCACGCCCAAGAAGGAGCCTATTCAACCACGACAGGACTGCTCATCATAGAAACGATGAGATTCACTAATCAATAATAATATAGACAGACAAACATATCCCCGACGTCTGCGCCTCCTAGAAGCCCTTCATATAGGTAAGGAGAAACCAAATTTTAAATATAACTCAAGAAACGTTTCTCCTTCCCACCGCCGCCCGAGAGCAGCGAGCGACCCCCGACGATGCCAGATAATCAGGAGCCCCCACAGGATGATACGATTCCTGCTACAGACGGAATTCCTGACGTTCATCCCAGGCACACCACTGTGGCGCTCACACAAGAGAATCCCCGAGACCTTCGAGGCGAGATCCACGGCTTCGCCCAAGACCGGCCCGACCAATGAGAATGCAACTCTAGGTCCGTGTCGCTATAAATACCGTTCCGCAAACTTTCTTGCTACAGTCTCTTCAACCGACTCGTCCGAAGATGACCTACGAGAAGGTCGAAACGTCACGTAATACCAGCTATACCAGCACCAACACCAGCCCTTAATCCAAAGACGACCCTGGCCCGAAACTGAACTACGCTTACGGAATAATACCGGCACTGACGACGACCCCTGCTTGACTGGACCTGATATCCTGTTCTAATAAAAAGATTCCTTCAGCATTTACAATTTTTGAAAATTCCCAATATGAATATTGGCCAGTTACTCAGAAACATCGCTGAGCCTGAGAAGCGAATTGTAAGGAAAATAGAAAAAACAATATATATCATTATTATTATTATTCTGAGGATGCACCTTTTTCATATGGAGCAATTCACCACAGGGGCCATCGTCTTGCAATTCAAGCTTCCAAGAATATGGTCTATTATTATTATTATTATTATTATTATTATTATTATTATTATTATTATTATTATTATTATTATTAGAGGATGAACCCTATTCATAAGGAACAAATACACCACAGCGGCCATGGACTTCCAATTCAAGCTGCCAAAGAATATGGTCTATTATTATTAATATTATTATTATTATTCTTATTATTCAGAGGATGCACCCTATTCATATAGAAACAATTCACCTCAGGGCCATCGTCTTGCAATTCAAGTTTTCCAAAGAATATGGTCATTATAATATTATTATTATTATTATTATTATTATTATTATTATTATTATTATTATTATTATTAGCAGGCATTTTTTGGACTGAAGATGAACCCAGGGAAGGGTTCGAAAGCTTTCTGTAAAGTCTTCAAAATTATACACGACTTTTTACACTTTGATTATTGTGAACCCTTTAGAACATTATGATTATTATTATTATTTTTATTATTATTATTATTATCAGAGGATGAACCCTGTTCATAAGGAACAATTACACACAGCGGTCATGGACTTGCAATTCAAGCTTCCAAAGAATATGGGGTTATTAGAGAGAAGTAACAGAAAGTATAGGAAATACAAAAAGAAGAGATCACTTACTAACAAAAAAAAGCACAGAAACAAATTAATTGAAAAAATGTATGTAAATTGTGGATCAGTCTTGCCAAGAAAATGTAAATTAAAAAGAATAAACAGGTGAAATTGTATTGATCCAGGATGTTATACAGAAAGATCGAAGATCTGACTAGAGATTTCAATTTCCACGATATAATATAATATATATATATATATATATATATATATATATATATATATATATATATATATAGATATATATATATATATATATATATACTATATATATATATATATATATGTGTAGGGATTATAATTAATGATATATTTAATAGCATAATGTGATGCGCTGTGACCTTTTTGGAATGCATAGAGAACAGAGCTGAAGCAACGACCCGAGAAAAGCTGATAAATGATTTCTGGGTGGCGTGATATGAAACTGCATAGTTAGGCGAGTCAATGTTTGTCAGTTCATGGGTCTTTTTCAAAGTGCCTTTGGGAAACTGGTTGTAGCCAGTAATATGAGGCGTTAATGAAGTGTGCATTCGTATGTGCGTGTGCGCCTCTTCTGTTGATAATGTATCACTAGCAAGTCTATGGGAAGACTTTGCACAGAGATTCGTGGGAGGAAGGCAAAGCCACGATGGCGGATGCCAAAGAGTTTTTATTTATCAGTGAGTGAGATATTCCGGCTGCAATGGGTGAGTTTTGAATTACTTTAGCCAAGTTGAATTACTTTAGCCAAAAGGAATGGCTGGTTACATTGTAAGAATATTTAATCTTTAACTTTGTCTTTAAACTTATGTGTGCTAACGAGTGTGTTTCTCGTGTCTTTGAAACAGACGGTTCTGGCAAACTTATGTGTGCTAACAAGTGTGTTTCTCGTGTCTTTGAAACAGACGGTTCTGGCAAAGGGGGACCAAGAGTCTTAGGGGTGACAGAGAGTCCCAGATGGGAGAGACAATTGGCGTGACAAATTACCGTTTTAGACATTTTAATGTTGGGGGGTTAACTGAGTTAAGTTAGTCTGTGAGACTTGATTTAGACTTGATTTATTATCTTTCCATTGTTAAATAAATCGTTATTTTTTATATAACTTGACTCTCATTTTGATTACCTATTAGAATGGAGAGAAAGAGGTGGAGAGAGAGGAGTTGCCGAGAGAGAGAGAGAGAGAGAGAGAGAGAGAGAGAGAGAGAGAGAGAGAGAGAGAGGGGCTGTGTGTATTGGTTTGCCTAACTCTCAGGGTTCCACGTTTACCAAATAAAAAAGAGATTAATATCCCGTTAACAGGGGGTGGCGAGCGGTATAAGAGGTTTTTTTTATGCTTGGGTACTCTAATGAAGAGACAGGTGACCAGTTAAACATAGAGGGGTTATGATCAGTTTTGTTGGCTTAGCGATAGTTTTCGAACGACAAAGCCTCTGTGGGATTGTGGAAAGTTATTAAATTGTTAGATTTCAGTTACTAAGTGAGAGATAATGAAAATATCTGTCCGTTAACTGTAGTACTGAGCGAAGACAGTTGAACTAGGGTCAGCAAAATTCGCCCGTCGCAAGATGCCTGGCTGCCTGCTGAGATGAGGACTCAGTCTGGTTTGTGTGTGAATGATATCGAGTGCATCCCGAGATGCCCGTGCGTGTGTTATTAGAGTGTCCTGCGCAAATTCCGAGTTGTTTTTGTTCTCATTATGAAGTGGTGAGTGTTAAAGAACATTTTTTGTGGGGAGGGTTTTTGAAATTATTCAGTGTTATGGGACTGGTTTAAGAGGTCAATTTTTTTTTTCCCATAGCAGCAGAAAGTGATGTGTTTTCATTATTGGCGAGTGTTTAGAATAGACGCAATCGTCTTTGTTTAACATATAAGGGTGTATAAAGTGTTTTTCATGCATGCAAACTGTGCTTGTATTGCATATTTCGCTTGGAGACAAAGAGCAGCCACTCATTTTTACGGGCTCAGCAAATTTCTGCTAACCGGCGCAGAGGTGCGTTGCAAGGGGAAGGTGACTACTGGCCTGCCTCGGGGGGTATTGCAAGGGAGGATACTGCTACTACTACTATTGTTATACCTTGGGGGGATACTCAGACACTGTTCAAGGGGGGGTTGTTCTATCGCTTGACTGAGGGGTGTTTCAATGATCAGTGGAGGGTGAAACTTTTTTTTTTCTCAGTGTGGGTGAACTTCTTCCTTTTTTTTCCTTTATCGGGAGGTTGAGCTTTAAATAGCATTTCTTTTTGGACGGGAGATGTAATTTATCGGGAGATGTAATTTATCGGGGTTGTGATTTATATAAATGGGAGTTTGACATTAAGTCTCATTGTAATTAATTATATGAGCAGTAAAGGGATTTTTGCTGTTAAAAGTTGGAGATTTTTGCTGATTTTGTGAGTTGCTGGAATATCAGAGCTTGTGAGAACATTTTTGGTTCTGGGCTTGTTACGTGATTTTTTTTCCCTTGGGCTCAGTGCCTTTTTTCTTTTTTTTTACTTATGAGAACATACACGTTTGGAATGTGAGTGAAGAATTCCG
The DNA here is from genome assembly GCF_015104395.2 of Macrobrachium nipponense. Classification (NCBI taxonomy): domain Eukaryota; kingdom Metazoa; phylum Arthropoda; class Malacostraca; order Decapoda; family Palaemonidae; genus Macrobrachium; species Macrobrachium nipponense. The sequence goes on from NC_087219.1 coordinate 35,267,045, forward strand.
TGGAGTTGCTGTGAGTTTTTGGATTGTGTGTGCTGATGTGTGAGTTTGGAGAACTGAGTTGAACTTGATATTTTTTTTCTCTTTGCGAGTTGTGATGATGACTTATGATTTAGTGGTCATATTAAATGGAGTTAATTGGGAGACGTTCAGTTAGTATTTTTGAATTTTTGATGTCATTATTTGACAGAAGTAGTATGTCTAGGGTTAATTTTCTTTGATTGACCGATGACTTGACTGATAGCAAGACGTCCACCAGCCGTGCAGAGAGATTGCTGTCATTTATCCAGGGCGATTACGAGAGTTCTACACAATTCTACAGCGCTTTTGGGGATCTGCAGAAGTCGTTAGAAGCCTTCTACGGAGATGGAGGCATTCTGTCTTCCTACAGCATGCTTCAGTCTGTTCTGGAAGTTGCAGACAAAGAGGGATATTCAAGAATCCAAGATGAGAGAAAATTCTAGTGTTATTTGAGATGAAGCGTGATAGACTTTACTTTATAATGCCAGAGACGTGCAGTTATTACTTATATTTTATTTTAAGCCGGCCAATGTTTTTTATATTATATAAGCTGTTTTATTTGACCATTTGCTAGGCGAGAGCTAGCATTTGTGCGTGGCTGAGCTTCTGTGGTAGGGATTATTATTAATGATATATTTAATAGCATAATGTGATGCGCTGTGACCTTTTTGGAATGCATAGAGAACAGAGCTGAAGCAACGACCCGAGAAAAGCTGATAAATGATTTCTGGGTGGCGTGATATGAAACTGCATAGTTAGGCGAGTCAATGTTCGTCAGTTCATGGGTCTTTTTCAAAGTGCCTTTGGGAAACTGGTTGTAGCCAGTAATATGAGGCGTTAACGAAGTGTGCATTCGTATGTGCGTGTGCGCCACTTCTATTGATAATGTATCACTAGCCAAGTCTATGGGAAGACTTGCACAGAGATTCGTGGGAGGAAGGCAAAGCCATGATGGTGGATGCCAAAGAGTTTTTATTTATCAGTGAGTGAGATATTCCGGCTGCAATGGGTGAGTTTTGAATTACTTTAGCCAAGTTGAATTACTTTAGCCAAAAGGAATGGCTTGTTACATTGTAAGAATATTTAATCTTTAACTTTGTCTTTAAACTTATGTGTGCTAACAAGTGTTTCTCGTGTCTTTGAAACAGACGGTTCTGGCAAAGGGGGACCAAGAGTCCTAGGGGGGGAGGGGGGACAGAGAGTCCCAGATGGGAGAGACAATTGGCATGACAAATTACTGTTTTAGACATTTTAATGTTGTGGTTAACTGAGTTAAGTAGTCTGTGAGACTTGATTTAGACTTGATTTATTATCTTTCCATTGTTAAATAAATCGTTATTTTTTATATAACTTGACTCTCGTTTTGATTACCTGTTAGAATGGATGGAGAGAGGTGAGAGAGAGAGAGAGAGAGAGAGAGAGAGAGAGAGAGAGAGAGAGAGAGAGAGAGAGGCGAGGGGCTGTGTATTGGTTTGCCCCTAACGCTCAGGGTTCCACGTTTACCAAATAAAAATGAGATTAATATCCCGTTAACATATATATATAATATTGATACCTCACGGCTTTTTAATAAAAATAATAATAATAATAATAATAATAATAATAATAATAATAATACTAATAATAATAATAATCCATAGAAAACTCATAATCACATGGTCAAAAGCTCTTGCTGTTTATATTTTAAATAACAAAATCAAACAAGCATACGACTGTGGATTACTTTCTCAATAATAATAATAATAATATAATAATAATAATAATAATAATAATAATAATAATAATATAATAATAATATTTTGGAGAAGACCCTCTTTTAAACAAATTCTGTGAATAAAATGACAGAATTCAGCGAATTAATCTTATATAATCTTTTCTATTTTTTATTTTTCTCACTACTCACTTTTCTGGCTCAGCGATACTTCTTGATAATAATAATAATAATAATAATAATAATAATAATAATAATAATAATAATAATAATAATAATAATAATAATAATCCAATAATAATAATAATAATAATAATAATAATAATAATAATAATAATAATAATAATAATAATAAGGAAGTAGACCCCCTCTTCAACATGCCCTGTTAAAGAGGATGGCTGCATCATTCGATTCAATTCTGTAGTATAAATTAATTTTCATTACTACTTAGAAGCTAAATAATAATAATAATAATAATAGGGAAAGGATCTTTACCATAATTTCCTCAGTCTACTCAGCTGTAAATGAGTACCTATCCCTGATGGGGTAGGGTCCAGCTATGGGTTAAATAGCAAAACTCAGCAATGATGAAAGAATGAAGGAATAAACGACAACGACGTAAATGGAACCTCTGGCAACAGAGGAGCTTCGTCCGGCAACCAGGTATTCAACCCAATTGTAGGGGAAGACGGTCAGGTACTTGGAGGTCGTCATCCAGCAACTGATCACCACAACGACAGTAATCAACAGCCTGAGATTGGAGCTACAGAAGCAAACCAAAGGAAGAAATGGACAAGAGAAGAAAATAAGGAAATATGGAGATGCTACATCAGAAGCAACCCGACGGAGAGAGGATATAGAAGAAGATTGGTCAACATCTGGAATGAGAGGATAACACCCCCAAACAGAGCAGAGGCTGGCAGACCAAGTAAGGAACATAAAGAAAAAGAACTGGCTCTCCCCAACAGAAAGAGAAGAACTGGAAAGGGAAATGTCACACGACAACGAATTACACGAAGACGAACAGAGAGACGATGCCACAGAAGACGACAGGGAGGATGAGGTATCAAACAACGACACACGAAGAAACACCGACGAAGTAACAGAGAGGACGGAATGGGTAGAAAAGATTAGACAATGGATGGAGCCAGATACAGAGAGAACAAAAATCCCCTCCATGAAAGCCTACAACAACAAGAAATTAAGGGAGAAAAACAAGTGAGGTCAATGAAATAATGGGCCTAATACACACCACCAGTATCACAGAAACAAATAACTTGACATAGCAGGAGCAAGATTAGTAGCAGAACTGATGGGGATTCGAACACCAACACCACCGTCACAACCAACCCAACAGAAACCAAAACAGCAACCTCCTTGGAAAAGGCGCCTGGAAAAGCAAATCATGGTGATGAGATCTGACTTGAGTAAACTGAAAGAGATGGCAGAAAAAAGGCTAAGAAGCAAGAAAACAAGGGAGGAACTCAACGAGAAATACAAAGTACAAGAGAGGGGACTAAACAACACAATAGAAGATGTAAAACAGAGGCTTAAGGCCAAAGCACACAAGATCCAACGGTACATGAACAGGAATAAGGGATACCAACAGAACAAACTATCGGAACCAACCAGAAAAGACTATACAGCCAACTAAGAGGGGAAGACAACCACCCAGAAATTCCTGAAGCCGAACCAAGTAAGAGACTCTGGGAAACATATGGAGCAATCCGGTATCACACAACAAACATGCAACATGGCTCCAGGAAGTCAAGGAAGAAGAAACAGGGAGAATAAAACAAAGATTCACAGACATCACGACAGACACAGTCAGACACCAACTAAAGAAAATGCCAAACTGGAAGCCCCAGGTCCGATGAAGTCCATGGATACTGGCTCAAAAACTTCAAGGCCTACACCCACGAATAGCAGAACAACTCAGCATTGTATCTCAAATCACCAAGCCACCAAATGGATGACCACAGGAAGAACATCCTTAGTACAAAAAGACAAGAGTAAGGGAATATAGCCAGTAACTACAGGCCTATCACCTGCCTACCAATAATGTGGAAGTTACTAACAGGTATCATCAGTGAAAGGCTATACAACTACCTAGAGGAGACAAACACATCCCCCACCAACAGAAAGGCTGCAGAAAGGAAGTGTAGGGGCACAAAAGACCAGCTCCTGATAGACAAAATGGTAATGAAGACAGTAGGAGAAGGAAAACCAACCTAAGCATGGCATGGATAGACTATAAGAAAGCCTTGGACATGATACCACACACATGGCTAATAGAATGTCTGAAAAAAAAACATATGGTGGGGCAGAGGAAAATACCATCAGCTTTCCTCAAAAATACAATGCGCAACTGGAATACAATACTTACAAGCTCTAAAATAAGACTAGCAGAGGTTAATATTAGGAGAGGGATCTTCCAGGGAGACTCACTGTCCCCACTACTCTTCGTAGTAGCCATGATTCCCATGACAAAGTACTACAGAAGATGGATGCCGGGTACCAACTCAAGAAAAGTGGCAACAAAATCAACCATCTGATGTTCATGGACGACATCAAGCTGTATGGTAAGAGCATCAAGGAAAAAATAGATAACCCTAATCCAGACTGTAAGGATTGTATCTGGGGACATCAGGATGGAGTTTGGAATAGAAAAATGCGCCTTAGTCAACATACAAAAAGGGAAAGTAACGAGAACTGAAGGGATAAAGCTACCAGATGGAGCAACATCAAACACATAGATGAAGACAGGATACAAATACCTGGGAATAATGGAAGGAGGAGATATAAAAACACCAAGAGATGAAGGACACAATCAGGAAAGAATATATGCAGAGAGCTGAAGGCGATACTCAAGTCAAAACTCAACGCCGGAAATATGATAAAAGCCATAAACACATGGGCAGTGCCAGTAATCAGATACAGCGCAGGAATAGTGGAATGGACGAAGGCAGAACTCCGCAGCATAGATCAGAAAACCAGGAAACAAATGACAATACACAAAGCACTACACCCAAGAGCAAATACGGACAGACTATACATAACACGAAAGGAAGGAGGGAGAGGACTACTAAGTATAGAGGACTGTGTCAACATCGAAAACAGAGCACTGGGGCAATATCTGAAAACCAGTGAAGACGAGTGGCTAAAGAGTGCATGGGAAGAAGGACTAATAAAAGTAGACGAAGACCCAGAAAATATACAGAGACAGGAGAAAGACAGAGACGAGGGACTGGCACAAACAAACCAATGCACGGACAATACATGAGACAGACTAAAGAACTAGCCAGCGATGACAATTGGCAATGGCTACAGAGGGGAGAGCTTAAAGAAGGAAACTGGAAACTGGAAGGAATGATAACAGCGGCACAAGATCAGGCCTAAGAACCAGATATGTTCAAAGTATGAGAGACGGAAATAACATCTCTCCCATATGTAGGAAGTGCAATACGAAAAATGAACCCATAAACCACATAGCAAGTGAATGCCCGGCACTTGCACAGAACCAGTACAAAAAGAGGCATGATTCAGTGGCAAAAGCCCTCCACTGGAGCCTGTGCAAGAAACATCAGCTACCTTGCAGTAATAAGTGGTACGAGCACCAACCTGAAGGAGTGATAGAAAACGATCAGGCAAAGGATCCTCTGGGACTATGGTATCAGAACGGATAGGGTGATACGTGCAAACAGACCAGACGTGACGTTGATTGACAAAGTCAAGAAGAAAGTATCACTCATTGATGTCGCAATACCATGGGACACCAGAGTTGAAGAGAAAGAGAGGGAAAAATGGATAAGTATCAAGATCTGAAAATAGAAATAAGAAGAATATGGGATATGCCAGTGGAAATCGTACCCATAAATCATAGGAGCACTAGGCACGATCCCAAGATCCCTGAAAAGGAATCTGGAAAAACTAGAGGCTGAAGTAGCTCCGGGCCTCTTGCAGAAGAGTGTGATCCTAGAAACGGCACACATAGTAAGAAAAAGTGATGGACTCCTAAGGAGGCAGGATGCAACCGGAACCCCACACT
>NC_087219.1:35275321-35287821 GCF_015104395.2 Macrobrachium nipponense
GGTTCGAGGTAGGTTCGACCTTCACTTTCAAGGTTTGGTGATAAACCTCACGATTCGAGGTAAGTTCGAATGACCCCCATGGGAATGAGAGCTATTTCATTCATTCCTTCTTCAGATTCAAGGTTTCCACTGGTAAGCACGCCCAAAAAAAGAGTATGAAAAAACCAAGTAGTTAAGAAAAAGCCACTCAGACTCCTACTCACAGAATGACAATCTAGCGAGCATAACTTTATAGGAAAGGTAGAAACATCTGATGATATATAAGGCTCAATATGACACTCTGCTACAATTGACACCAATCATGGAATTCTTCTATATGATTAGAATGACCCTCATTTATATAGACACAGAGATGTGTGGACATTTTCTCAAACTTCTTAATTGTTCAACATCTGCAATTACTTCTGTTACCAATGGTTGTTTTCGCTTCTATACCGACGTACGGACCACAAAGTCTAACTGGTTAGGTTAGGCCTAGGCCTAGGCTCTAGGTTTTTGTGACCTATATACCTAATTCTGTCTCTGGGTACGTTGCTAAGTGAACTCTCTTCTGATTTTGGATTTATATAGATTTTTGGCATTATGCCAAGCACTGGGGGAACTAAGGCCATTCAGCGCTGAAACGGAAATTGACAGTGAAAGGTTTGAAAGGATTTACAGGAGGAAAACCTCTAAGGAGTTGCGCTATGAAACAATTGTTAGGAGAGGGTGGAGAGTGCGGTGGAAGAGAGAATATGAATGGAGGTACAGGTAAACCGGAATGAAGTAGTTTTGCAGATAAGGGCCGAAGGGACGCTACAAAGAACCTTAAGTAATGCCCACATTGGGCTGACTGAGGTGCCAACCCTGACGCATACCCCTTATGGAGTGAATTGTCTTCTGAAACATCTGCCAGGGCAAGATTACGGTTAAGGAAAATAGACGCTGTTACATCTCCCAAACCATCCTTACACTTGAATGGCAGGACCCTGTAAGACTCTGTACTACACTGAAGACCTTCCTCCTAAAACCATCCATTCCACTTAACTTACGATTGCACAAAGGATTTTTTTTTTTCCGTTTCGTCTTCCTCTCGTTTAATTCTTGAGCTCCTTCAAGCTTCCTCGTTGGAGGGATTTATGAATGCTATAAATTGGCTTAATTGCCCTTAATGGGAGAGAGGAGAGGCTTTCAGGTGCGTTCCTTGGAAAGGAGAGAGAGAGAGAGAGGAGATTGAGAGAGAGAGAGAGAGACTCGGGGTTTGTAATACCGTTTACATAACCGTAGCGTCTTCCTCATTAACAAGTCCTGTTGTTTTTTGTGTCCTCAGGAGGTATTACGGAGTAATGATAATAATAATACTCTAAATAAATAACAGGATATCTACACACCTTCTTGGCAAAATGACGATAATATCTTTAATATAATTTAGAGGAGAATTAGTTGACGAAAGTAATGCAAATGGCAAATCTAATTGCAAGATAAATGCTTTCTATTTAGCTGTGAGAACAAAAGGCATAAGATGCCTACAAACTAAATGCTTGCTGCGTAGCTATATCATTCAACGAATCATAATAATAATAATAATAATAATAATAATCAATAATAATAATAATAATAATAATAATAATAATAATAACAACAATAATAATAATAACAATGATAATAATGCATCCGAATACAGAACTAAGTGCGTATCAGAAATATTAGCTGTTTCATATCACGAACAAACACAACACCTTTCGAGTAATAATAATAAGAATAATAATAATAATAAAATAATAAAATAATAATAATAATAATAATAATAATAATAATAATAATAATAATAATAATAATAATAATAATAAAACTAGACGATATGTAATCTCAAATGTCTCAAAACCATTTTTTAAACAAAAGACTTTTAAAGTTCAAGGTTTTAAGAAAATAGGAGGTTTCGAGCATTTGATTGCCGGTTAATATCTTTATACCAAAATACGAAGTATTGTTTGCAAGAATATGAAATAGAAATGTCGACCAGAATTTATTATAGATATCTATAATTATATTTATATATATATATATATATATATATTATGATATACTATCTATCTATCTATTTATACGTACACACACACACCTACACACACACACACACACACACACACACACACACACACACCATATTATATATTATATTAATATATATATATATATAATATAGTATTTATATAGATATATATATATATATATAGATATATATAGATATAGATATTAATATTATATATATATATATTATATATTATTATATGATGTGTGTGTGAGTGTGGAGCACACATACGGCACATATATATCAATATTTTATATAGGTAAGCACACCAATATGTAAACAGTCGTAGTTATTGCTATTATTGTTGTTGTTGTTGTTGTTGTTGAGATAATCATTAACTAAGCAAATTGTTGGCTATTAATAAAAATTTACTGAAAAGTGCAATGTTCTATCATTTTAAATCTATGGCGGGGGGTTGGGGGTTGGAGGGGCGACGTGGCCAGGGCGATCTCCCCCCCCTTCTTAAATCAGCCACTGTGTCGGCCTGAGGTATATATGTTCACGCGTGAAATGTCTCAACGGTTGTGCTACCTTAAATGACATGAATTTAGTGAAACTTTTTTTTATTTAATTTTTTGTTTTTTTTAGCAGGAACATGAAAATGATTGAAAAGGTTTCTGTTACAAGAACCTCATTAACTACTAATTAAAATAATTTGTATGTTTATTAGAGTCTGTTTGATTTGTTTTTTTCCGTGTCCGTAGACAAATCTAGGTGATACATATACATAGATATGTATTTGGTATATATATACATAAACATAAAAATTATTATATAAACATATATAAGATATATATACATATATATATAGATAATATATATAGATATATATATATATATTATATATATATATACGATATACAAATATAAATATATTACATACATGTATTTATATATACTTCAGCATTTATTAAAAAAGTAAATAGATATTATAATATATCTTATATATATATATAATATATATAAATATACCCACAAATATATATATACTACGTATATATTCATAATTCATATTAATCAATACATATATAACATATATATATAATATATATATATATACAAAACATTAGTACTAAACAAAATGACCCATCTCTATAAAAAACCCTCTCACCACTAAGAAAGGAGTCATGATTAACCCAACACTCACTCTTCTCCCCCCCACGCTAACTTCATCCTGGAGTTAATTAGAACGAGGTAAAAAACAAAAGAAGAAAAAAAAAAAAAAAAATCTTCCTGCTCCAAGCGTAGTTACCACATTTTTTTTTTTGTTTTTTTTTTTCAGAGGATTATTTTTTTTTTATTTTTCTGGGGTTGCTCTTTCATCCGGGATGAATTAAGAGGATACGAGGGGTTGGGGAAGACGTTCTTCTTTATTTATACGAATGACATTTTGTGTGAAATCCAATGCTTATTTCGCTGAATACAAGAAAAATAGAGCAAAATACAATTAGGGGTTCACGACGAATTGGAATCCGGACGTTTCCAAAGAAAATTCCTGGAAAATGCATGTCATAGAATAAAGATGGAATCGGAATCTGTATAATTACAGGAAGAATTCTTGCAAACATTTGGGTAATCACAAAGCCTTGAAAAATTTAGATTTTTTGCAATGGAGATTTTTTGTTTGCAAGAGGATATATTATTATTATTATTATTATTATTATTATTATTATTATTATTATTATTATTATTATTATTATTATTATTGTTATTACTGACTGAAATAATCACTTATAAAAATTATTATTCATATTATTATTATTATTATTACTATTATTATTACTTAAAAGAATAAAATGTTTAAATAAAATGTTCACGTATAAAACATTATTATTATTATTATTATTAATTATTAATATTAATATTATATTAACAAAATTTTAATATTATTATTATTATTATTATTATTATTATTATTATTATTATTATTATTATTATTATCATTATTATATTATTATTATTATTATTATTATTATTATGATTATTATATTATTATTATTATTATTAACAAAAAGAACATCTCATTCACATTTACATACCAAAGCTGGCCATTGAATTCCTACAGTAAACATTCACCTCATACCATAAAATAAAAAAGAAAATATAATATGCAAATATACGAAAAAAATAACCATGAAGAAAAATAACAGTCTATTTTTGAGCAGATTTGTATTGTTCGTCTCTGTCAATACTGATTTTATTTTTTAAATTTTTTTTAGCTATTCGACATTTCTATGTTTTCCATTCATGAGAAGCCTTAGCCGCGCATAGAAAAACAAAAAATGCAACAATAAAATGATGCTAACATTTTTTTATGCAAATATAATCTCATCTGTTCTCATTTTACTTTATCTATATATTTTTTTTACAACTTTTTTGAATTCCCACGAGGCAAGTATTGATTAACGTGGGTCATAAGAATACTTTGTTGTGAGAAGTATACCTATTTTAATGGAGATTTATATATATGTATATATGTATAAAAATATATCATTTTATGCATTTCTGTGGCGACTATGTAACCGTGGACAATGTTTCGAACCTTACAACACAAGCATCATCCATGTATAATTATATACAGTTTTTATTTACCTAATGTATTCTACGTTACCCACCCCTTTCCAGAAGATATTTTCCTTCCGATATTCAACATTTATGGGATGAGGTTGCAAGCTCTGTCGTTAATATTTCCATCATTGCAACAACAACAACAACAACAACAACACAACGCCAAAACAATAACTAATAATAATAATAATAATAATAATAATAATAATAATAATAATAATAATAATAATAATAATAATAATAATAATTATTATTATTATTATTATTATTATTATTATTATTAGTTTCATTAGGTGTACGTATATAGAGGCAGCGGTGGGGGGGGGGGGGGGGGGAGAAGGTTGGGGGGGGGGAGGGTTGGTGTACAGTTGACAGATCGGTAGTTGAGCTGAATATTATTATTATTATCATTATAGCAACAACAACGACAACAACAAACAACAGCAACAGCAACAACAACAATAATAATAATAATATCTAAAAACTTGCAATATTACATTATATTCAAAATAATCAGTTCAAAATCTCCAAAGAACTTTATGAGCTGGTTCAATCACTTATTCATTTGGAAGAATGAAGGAAAGTATTAAATCAGCGACATTTACATAATTAAAATAATTTCGAAGACTCCTCCGGGCATTTATAATTAAAATAATTTCGAAATAGCTGCTTTTTTCTGTGGGTTCTTTTGCATTTCAAAGAAATGAATTTGTCTCGGCTCAGCAAGAGACAACCGGCCTTGAAGTCTCTTGCCGAATAAATGTTTTATGATATATAATTTAATTTAGTCCCTTCTTGAAGAACGAGAGGCCCAAGCACGCACAGGAGCAGAGATTAAATCACGTAAAAAAATTCAAGCAGGATTCTCATGTGTTTGTAGGAATGGCAGATTTCTTCAAAATAAGTTTTTCGTGTTTCATATATTTTTTTACTTGTAAAAGAGAGGCCAAGAAATGGTGAACGAGGGGGAAATTAGTATTCGTGAGTACAAATATCTCTATAATAATAATAATAATAATAATAATAATAATAATAATAATAATAATAATAATAATAATACATGGTTTTAATGTATTTATTTTTAATTGTGAAAGCCTGAGTGGCCATGAAATGGTAAATAGATGGAAACTAGTGCCTCTTCTTAGTTTAAATATGAATGTTTACACTGTGACAAAATAATAATAATAATAATAATAATAATAATAGTAACAATAATAATAATAATAATAATAATAATAATAATAATAATAATAATAATAATAATAGGCACGACCCCAAGATCCTTGAAAAGGAACCTGGAAAAACTAGATGCCGAAGTAGCTCCAGGACTCATGCAGAAGAGTGTGCTATTAGAAACAGCACACAAAAGTAAGAAAAATGATAGAAAAAAAATAGTAATAATAATAATCCCTTTTGGAGGAACTGGATCAATTCAACAATCAAAATTATAAGATGATTAGATCTAATCATTCATGAAAAGATGAGATTAAAAGTAAAAAAATAAATTATAATAAAGTCTGTTAATCATTCACGAAAAATAGATTAAAAAGTAAAAAAAAAAATACATTATGATAGAGAGTCTATTTCGGTTATCTGTTCTGTTTCTTCATCTCCCCAGAACACGCAGTATACCTTAACATCAAATGATGAAATAGCTTAGATCATATTTAAAAAAAATGGGGGTAGAAACCTTCCCCCCCACACAACGTAATGAGTCCGAATTATTATGGTAATAAATTGCCACTCCGTCCGTTCAAGCCTGACTGGCGGATTAGCATAAGGAAATAAGCAGCAATTTACTTCAATTTCCAACTCATCTGCAACACCTCTCGCATTCGAGGAACATTCCACGTTTATTTATCCTTTCCAGGGCTTAGCAGGTAGCGCGAGCTCACGAGGAATTATATCAAACCTTAGAACCAGCAGGTGAATTTCGTATACAAAGGACCTGCAGCGTCTTAAGAGGACGCTTTGTATGGTTAAAGACGACTCTTTACAAAAGGAGACTATCTCGAGAAATTATTCACCGTTCTGAGATGATAATATTCTAAGTTAAGACTTAGCTTTATTTTTACTGTTTTTTTGGACGAAAAGGTGGACGGAAGGAAGAGGGGAAACGGGAAACCCCGAAGAAATTCTAAATTCTAAAGGCGAGTTGGGTGGGGTTTTATTCATAGTGTTAGCTTCTCTTAAGAGCCGTCCATTTCATGTTATATGGACAGAAAAGGTGTATTTTAAGCCTTTTCAAGGAAACTGATCGAATAAGTTGGCAAAGAACGTTAAGCAGAAATGGAAACAAGTCTTTCTACATGTTGTTGAAAGAGTCACATCAGCAGAATATTAAATAATGATAATAATAATAATAATAATAATAATAATAATAATCAATAATAATAATAATGATAATAATAATTAATAATAATAATAATAATAATAATAATAATAATAATAATAATAATAATAAATACAATAATAATAATAATAATAATAATGATAATAATAATAATAATAATAATAATATATAATTATTATTATTATTATTATTATTATTATTATTATTATTATTATTATTATTATTATTCTGTTATTAAGAATGGCAGAAGTAAGCGAGTTGATTTTATATATTGTTTTTTTTCTTTTTTCCTTACAATTCGCTTCTCAGGCTCAGCGATGTTTCTGAATAACAATATTCATATTGGGAATTTTCAAAAATTATAAATGCTGAAGGAAATCTTTTATTAGAACAGGATATCAGGTCCAGGTCAAGCAGGGTCGTCGTCAGTGCCGGTATTATTCCCGTAGGCGTAGTTCAGTTCGGGGCCGGGGTCGTCTTCGGTTTAAGGGCTGGTATGGTGCTGGTATAGCTGGTATAGCTGGTATCACGTGGCGTTTCGACCTGTCTTGCTACAGTCTCTTCAAACGACTCGTCCGAAGAATGGCCTGCGAGAAGGTCGAAACGTCACGTGATACCAGCTATACCAATATTATTATTATTTTTTTTTACATCACAGTCCTCCAATTCGACTGGGTGGTATTTATGTGTGGGGGTTCCGGGTTGCATCCTGCCTCCTTAGGAAAGCCATCACTTTTTCTTACTATGTCGCCCGTTTCTAGGATCACACTCTTCTGCATGAGTCCTGGAGCTACTTCTGCCTCTAGTTTTTCTAGATTCCTTTTCAGGGATCTTTGGGATCGTGCCTAGTGCTCCTATGATTATGGGTACGATTTCCACTGGGGCATATCCCATATCCTTCTTATTTCTATTTTCAGGTCTTGATACTTATCCATTATCCCTCTCTTTCTCTTCAACTCTGGTGTCCATGGTATTGCGACATCAATGAGTGATACTTTCTTCTTGACTTTGTCAATCAACGTCACGTCTAGTCTATTTGCACGTATCACCCTATCCGTTCTGATATTATAGTCCCAGAGGATCTTTGCCTGATCGTTTTCTATCACTCCCTCACGTTGGTGCTCGTACCACTATTACTGCAAGGTAGCTGATGTTTCTTGCACAGGCTCCAGTGGAGGGCTTTTGCCACTGAATCATGCCTCTTTTTGTACTGGTTCGTGCAAGTGCCGGGCATTCGCTGCTATGTGGTTTATGGTTTCATTTTCGTATTGCACTTCCTACATATGGAAGAGATGTTATTTCCGTCTATCATTCTTTGAACATATCTGGTTCTTAGGGCCTGATCTGTGCCGCTGTTATCATTCCTTCAGTTTTCCTTCTTTAAGCTCTCCCCTCTGTAGCCATTGCCAATTGTCATCGCTGGCTAGTTCTTTAGTCTGTCTCATGTATTGTCCGTGCATTGGCTTGTTGTGCCAGTCCTCTGTTCTGTCTGTCATTCTCCTGTCTCTGTATTTCTGGGTCTTCGTCTACTTTTATTAGTACTTATTCCCATGCACTCTTTAGCCACTCGTCTTCACTGGTTTTCAAGATATTACCCCAGTGCTCTGTTCTCGATGTTGAGCAGTCCTCTATACTTAGTAGTCGGCATGACGACGATGCGTCTGTAAAAAGGATCTCCTGCCCACGCCCAAAGGAGGGCGCCATTAGGCAGCACGCCCTTGCAGTACACCAGAGAAACATTACGAGAGACGACATCGTTCCTGATACCGACGTGTGTGAGGAGGCCACACACCCCTCCCAACCCCCCAACGAAAGTACCAGCGCGCATGAAACAAAACACCGGACATGAGAATAATACCAGGGGGTGACGTCACTCAGGTAGAAAGCCAATCAAGAGGCTCCGGTTGATTATACCCCACCTGAGAAGGTCTGCAAGACTCGTAACGCCCGCCGTATGAGTCACCCTTCCCAAGAACCAATGAAAACCCACCCAGCCGGAGAGGTGCTCTGACCGTACTCAATAGCCCGCAACATCACGATATAAGACGAAGGACTCGCCACTGGAATAATATAATAATGATAATAATAATAATAATAACAATAATAATAATAATAATAATCAGAGGAAAACTAATACTTATAAAACAAAATAATAATAATAATAATAATAATAATAACTAATAATAATAATAATAATAATAATAATAATAATAATAATAATAAATAAATAATAATAATAATAATAAAATTTAATTGAACACCTGTGTTTAATTAGAAACCCCTTCCAACCTCGCACCTCAAATCACACCTGGCGTTTGACAAAAAGGGGTTTGCGTGTTTGGACTCCCAATAGTGCTGGAGTTAATAAAGGATATTCAAACTACAGCAGCGAAAGTGTGAGACACTACAAGGTGACGGTCGAGTTGCCGAGTTTTTGTTTGTTTCTGAAGGTAATCGAAGAATGAGGGATAGAGAAATGCAAATATGCTTTCCCTTTAAAGGTTTATTTATGGTTGACTTTTTTTCCCAAGTGATGAAGATGGAGATCTGGACTTATTTTCATGAAGCTTATTTTTCATGGGTAGAAAAGATTAGACAATGGATGGAGCCAGATACAGAGAGAACAAAGATCCCCCTCATGAAAGCCTACAACACCAAGAATTAATTAAGGAGAAAACAGTGAGGTAAATGAAATACTGGGCATAATACAGACCACCAGTATCACAGAAACAAATAACTTTGACATATGCAGGAGCAAGATAGTAGCAGAACTGATGGGAATTCGAACACCAACACCACCAACCACACCAACCAACAACAAGAAACCAAAACAGCAACCTCCTTGGAAAAGAAAAGGCGCCTGGAAAAGCAAATCATGGTGATGAGATCTGACTTGAGTAAACTGAAAGAGATGGCAGAAAAAAGGCTAAGAAGCAAGAAAAAACAAGGGAGGAACTCAACGAGAAATACAAAGTACAAGAGAGGGATTAAACCAACACAATAGAAGATGTAAAACAGAGGGTTAAGGCCAAAGCACATAAGATCCAACGTACATGAACAGGAATAAAGGATACCAACAGAACAAAACTATTCGGACCAACCAGAAAAGACTATACAGCCAACTAAGAGGGGAAGACAATCACCCAGAAATTCCTGAAGCCGAACCCAAGTAAGAGACTCTGGGGAAAACATATGGAGCAATCCGGTATCACACAATAAACATGCAACTGGCTCCAGGAAACAGGGAGTAAGGAAGAAGAAACAGGGAGAATAAAGCAAAGATTTCACAGACATCACGACGACACAGTGAGACACCAACTAAAGAAAATGCCCAACTGGAAAGCCCAGGTCCCGATGAAGTCCATGGATACTGGCTCAAAAACTTCAAGTCCCTACACCCACGAATAGCAGAACAACTCCAGCATTGTATCTCAAATCACCAAGCACCCAAATGGATGACACAGGAAGAACATCCTTAGTACAAAAAGACAAGAGTAAGGAAATATAGCCAGTAACTACAGGCCCAATCACCTGCCTACCAATAATGTGGAAGTTACTAACAGGTATCATCAGTGAAAGGCTATACAAACTACCTAGAGGAGACACACATCCCCCACCAACAGAAAGGGCTGCAGGAGGAATGTAGGGGCACAAAAAGACCAGCTCCTGATAGACAAAATAAAAGGTAATGGAAGACAGTAGGAGAAGGAAAAACCAACCTAAGCATGGCATGGATAGACATAAGAAAGCCTTCGACATGATACCACACACATGGCTAATAGAATGCCTGAAAATATATGGGGCAGAGGAAAATACCATCAGCTTTCCTCAAAAATACAATCGCAACTGGAATACAATACTTACAAGCTCTGGAATAAGACTAGCACAGGTTAATATCAGGAGAGGGATCTTCCAGGGCGACTCACTGTCCCCACTACTCTTCTTGTAGTAGCCATGATTCCCATGAAACAAAGTACTACAGAAGATGGATGCCGGGTACCAACTCAAGAAAAGAGCAACAGAATCAACCATCTGATGTTCATGGACGACATCAAGCTGTATGGTAAGAGCATCAAGGAAATAGATTCCCTAATCCAGACTGTAAGGATTGTATCTGGGGACATCAGGATGGAGTTTGGAATAGAAAATGCGCCTTAGTCAACATACAAAAAAGGAAAAAAGGCAAAGTAACGAGAACTGAAGGGATAAAGCTACCAGATGGGAGCAACATCAAACACATAGATGAGACAGGATACAAAATACCTGGGAATAATGGAAGGAGGAGATATAAGACACCAAGAGATGAAGGACACGATCAGGAAAGAATATAATGCAGAGACTCAAGGCGATACTCAAGTCAAAACTCAATGCCGGAAATATGATAAAAGCCATAAACACATGGGCAGTGCCAGTAATCAGATACAGCGCAGGAATAGTGGAATGGACGAAGGCAGAACTCCGCAGCATAGATCAGAAAACCAGGAAACATATGACAATACACAAAGCACTACACCCAAGAGCAAATACGGACAGACTATACATAACACGAAGGAAGGAGGAGAGGACTACTAAGTATAGAGGACTGCGTCAACATCGAAAACAGAGCACTAGGGCAATATCTGAAAACCAGTGAGACGAGTGGCTAAAGAGTGCATGGGAAGAAGGACTAATAAAAGCAGACGAAGACCCAGAAATATACAGAAAGGAAAAGAGAGACAGGAGGAAAGACAGAAAGAACAAGGACTGGCACAACAACCAATGCACGGACAATACATGAGACAGACTAAAGAACTAGCCAGCGATGACAATTGGCAATGGCTACAGAGGGAGAGCTCAAGAAGGAAACTGAAGGGAATGATAACAGCGGCACAAGACCAGGCCTAAGAACCAGATATGTTCAAAGTACGATAGACGGAAATAACATCTCTCCATATGTTGGAAGTGCAATACGAAAAGTGAAACCATAAACCACATAGCAAGTGAATGCCCGGCACTTGCACAGAAACCAGTACAAAAAGAGGCATGATTCAGTAGCAAAAGCCCTCCACTGGAGCCTGTGCAAGAAACATCAGCTACCTTGCAGTAATAAGTGGTACGAGCACCAACCTGAATGAGTGATAGAAAACGATCAGGCAAAGATCCTCTGGACTATGGTATCAGAACGGATAGGGTGATACGCGAAACAGACCAGACGTGACGTTGATGACAAGGTCAAGAAGAAAGTATCACTCATTGATGTCGCAATACCATGGGACACCAGAGTTGAAGAGAAAGAGAGGGAAAAAATGGATAAGTATCAAGATCTGAAAAATAGAAATAAGAAGGATATGGGATATGCCAGTGGAAATCGTACCCAATCATCATAGAGCACTAGGCACGATCCAAGATCCCTGAAAAAGGAATCTAGAAAAACTAGAGACTGAAGTAGCTCCAGGACTCATGCAGAAGAGTGTGATCCTAAGAAACGGCCACACATAGTAAGAAGAGTGATGGACTCCTAAGGAGGCA
>NC_087219.1:35292821-35300321 GCF_015104395.2 Macrobrachium nipponense
ATATATATATATATATATATATATATATACATATATAAGATATATATATATATATATATATATATATATATATATATATATAATATATATATATATATATATCATATATACTATATATATTATATATACATAGGTATACATATATATTTATATAATAACATATATATATATATACATATATATATATATATATATATATATATATATATATATATATATATATATATATATATATATATAGTATAAGCCACAAAGGAAAGATAAACAACAGAGTAACTGCAAAATCTTTCGACTCAATGTTCATTACTTAGCAGTTGGACTTAATCTTTTTGTTCTTAAATTGTATCCATGTTTATGCTTGTTTGGAAAGGTTACTCATTCTCCAGGTGTGTTGGATTCTAGGTACTAATCTCCTTATAATCCCTATCTGTCACTTATACGACCCTTCCCTTGTACTCTTTTTCCTCATGTAAGTCAGTTTGTCTGCTAAGTAAAGGACGCTGAGGTCGAAGATCTTGCATGTTAATACGTCGTTTTATCTTTCCTTTGTGGCTTATACCTTTATTTATGCTTTATCACGTATTAAACGTTTCGTGAACTCAGTTATGAATATATATTAAATATATATATATATATATATTATATAATATATATATATACAAATATATCTTAAAAGAATATATGGTAGCGAATTGTTAATCTCAGCTTTTTCCGGTTAGAGACAGGGGTGCATAGTGATAAGTGCTTGGCTCCTTGAAGAATGCTGAAATGAAAAACAGCCAGGAATGGTGACCCACATGACCTGAGGTTGGTGACACCTCAGAGATCATATGATTGAATCATGCAGCCACACGTCGTTGCTAAGGCACTCCACAAAGTGTGTCCGTGTGTGTGTTTGTAGCGTGGTGTATGGGCCCTAGTGATAAATGATGCAAAGAAGAGAGGATACTCTTTGATTGCATGTGTCATTGTAAGAACACACTTGGAGGAGGTTAAAGGACACCCATCACAAGGTAGAGTAATATGAGACTTTGGAAAAGTTACCCTTTGAAGTGAAAAAAGAAAGAGAAGTGTAGTGTGCAGATGTTCGTTTTAATTAACTTTCACATGTTGGAATGATGTAATAAATATGCCTCTTTATTTCAGATAGGTTCATGGCACCATATAAGAGAATGGGTTCTCTAAAGACTTTAACGACCATTTTAATGGCATCCAGTTAATCAGACACTGAGATTTAGGGGGAGTGTTTACTTAAACCTAGTTCAAGGAGAGGAAAATGACAGTTTATTCTTGTTTATTTTGGGGGTCAGACTTTATTCTTTTAACTCCACTTTTTGTATTAATTTTGTTCCATTTAATGTTTAGCTAATTTGGGAAATAAAAAGTATATTCTTGTATCTATCAGGGATTCATTAGCCCAGTTTGCAGTTTTAGCTCATGCCAGAAACGATGTGCAATGGAAAGAGGTAAGGGAATTGTCCTGTTTGCTTAATTTGTTTAAACGAGTGATATTTGGTCCTAAAAACTCGTTTTTATATATGTATATCTATATATATGTCTATATATATAGTTTATACACACCTATCTATACATACAGGTAAAAAGTAAATATATATATATATATATATATATATATATATATATAGATATATATATTTACATATACGAATATATGTACACACACACACACACATATATTATATATATACTATAGATATATATATATATATATATATATATATACATACATACATACATATATGTATATATATTTAAAGTGACTGTTTCCACAGCTGTGGAAGTGTCGCCAAGATAACTAACTGAGGGTTTCACAATTACCTAATGAATATGCGAAACATTTCAGGCTGGGACGCGAAAATAGACCTTATAACCTCTCTAAACATAGAGGCCACAATGGGATACTCCTCTGGCTTATAAATGCATTTGGTTGTATGTTGATAGCCGTCCTTATGTCACAGTAGATTTTAATCACTGAACCTCATTAATTTTAAAATCCATTCACAGTCGGACTCCTCTGTAATTCCACTTTAATATATCGATATTGATAAGAAATTAAAATTTAAATTGAGTTTAATCTTACAATAATCACTACATACAAGTCAATGTCTCAGAAATCATGACAAATCTTCAACTTTATTTTACTTTTATAAAGGGATGATAAGATACACCTAACAATTTTTTTATGTACACTCTTCTGTATTTCTACCAAGAAATATCAATATTAATTCATAACTTACCTAAAAAACTTTATCCTCATAATAAAACCTAGAGACAAGTAATTGACTCATTCTACCTCTTGAAAATAGATAAGATTCATTACAATTTTATTTAATTTACACTCCTCTAGATATGTCAATATTATCATCAACAGTAATTTGTATTATATTTTTTACCCTCTTAATAAAACGAGACAATTAGGTGATTATTTGTCTGTCCGTCCGCACTTTTTCCGTCCGCCCCAGATCTTAAAAGCTACAGAGGCCAGAGGGCTCCAAATTGGTAAGTTGATCCTCCACCCTCCAATTATCCAACACACCATTGAAGCCCTTTAACCTCAGTAGTTTTTATTTTATTAAAGGTTAAAATTAGCCTGATTTGTCGTGGCTGAAAGCTTCACGGGCCGCGGCTGAGAGCTTCATACAGAATTATAAAAACGCCTGATAACAGAATACTCGACCGTGCGGAAGAAACTTTTATGTACTTTTTGCTTGTTTTCATTTCAATCTTTCTTTCCCCTGTCAAGTTCAAATTCCAGCATGGTACTCGATCATTAAACGACCCCAGCGTCAAATAAATCACGTTTTCAAATCCCCTGGATGTTACCTGAATAAAACAACTGTATTAGTAAATCCTCTCAAATGAACGAGCTTATACTCTCGATGAAGCGTGGTGCTTTCAAAATGGAAATTGGCTCAATAAAAGTCATGTTTTTTTGGCACGAGGGATAAATCATAGATATAGTGGACGTTCGGATAGATTCGGGATCTGTGTAAGAAAAAAGGAACGTAATACAACAACAACAACACAACAACAACAACAATAATAATAATAATAATATATAATAATAATAATAATAATAATAATAATAATAATAATAATAATTAATTATATTATTATTATTATTATTATTATTATTATTATTATTATTATTATCTGAGACATGCCAACCTTCGGTGGCGTTGCACACCAGTTTAAGCAACAATGAGGAAAACCATAGTCAGGAAAATAGTGAAGAACCTATATAAAAAAATTAATGCAGCTGAGGCAGCAAGTTAATTGCTTTTAGTAAACATGTTTAAAAAAGGTTTCCTTCTAGCATACAACACAACAACAAAAACAACAACAACAATAATAATAATGATAATATGTTCTGTTTAAAGAATGGACATGGTGTTCTACAAAACCTTTTCAGTTCTGCGAGAAAAATACAACTTTAATACGAACCAGACACTCTTCTGAAGTCGACAATGTATTTGGTATCTGATTGCCAGCGTTCCAGAGACTTCCATTTCCATCCATTTTCAGAGGTAAACAAAATCTAATCGCATCTGGGCAGCTCATTAGCCAGAAAATGGTCACTGAATTAGAACAGCAGCTGCTGCTGAGCAGAACAATAACGCTGTTGCTGTTGCTGTAGATAACTAACTAGGTGGGGATCTGCAATGCGGACAGAGAAGACCAATAACGGGTTGCATAATTAACAATCGGGTATCCATCCGTCTGTCAATCTTACTCAAGGTTCGAGGCCTTTGGAGGCAGATAGAAGGTTGGGGGAGGAGGGAGGGGTGTGGATTGGAGGTGTTGGGAGCTATGGTTTAGGTCATAGAAGGGCAAAGGGTCACAGTCAGGTCATGGCATGCCAATGCTGACCTGAAATGTCTCTACGCGGACATTCACTTTAGAGTATCAGCTGGGAATTCAAATTTGGATTCGAAAGTCAAAACTATAGCCTGCTTTGTACTACATATGACAAATAAAGACAGAACTGGGAATATAAAAGGGGATATAAAATTTAGGTGGAAGTTCATGCGCTGGGACCTTTGAGGCCATTCAGAGCTGAAACGGAAATTGAGAGTAGGAAACTTTGAATAGGTGTTTTGAAAGGTGTAACAGGAGGAACTAATAAACAATAGTTAGGGAGGGTGGAAAGTAAGATGGAAGAAAGACAGAATGAAGGAGTACAGTAAAAGGAATGTAAGGGGTTGCAGCTAGGGGCCAAAGGAACCCTGCGAAGAACCTTGAGTAATGTCCACAGTGCACCGCGTGACGTGCACTGACGTCACTACAACCCCTGCAAGGGACAGGACTGGTGGGAAGGGGAAATTTTGCTGAAAAGGTTGTGGTTGGTAACTCGGGGTCAAGCTAAGCTCCATCTTACTCTAACCGTTTTCTTTCTCAGTAATTACTTTTGGTGTAAAATATACTTATACTTATAGTTTCAAGAAATTCGTTTAATTTTCGAAATCAACAACTTTTACTCGGAGTCTTGGAACCTTGCGAAACATATTTTGATCCCGATGATACAATTTGGTACGTCAAAGGACGCAGTGTCGGAACCTGCAATTAAAAATGACTCGCGCATTTTCATAGTTCATGAACTGTTGTATGTATGTGTGTGTGTGTGTGTGTGTGCCCGCGAGAGAGAGAGAGAGAGAGAGAGAGAGAGAGAGAGAGAGAGAAACCTTGTCACGAAGCAAAGCATTTGCTATTCATTTTAATTCCAAGTATTTCTAAACTAGAGAGGTTTGCTTGCGCATGTAATTTTGTGTATTACTACAAAAGAAATCTCTCTCTCTCTCTCTCTCTCTCTGTATGTTTTGTAAGCCTTCTTCATAACTCAAGGCAATCTTCCATAAATACAATAGGAATTCGCTGTTCTTCCCAATTAAATAACAAAACGTTTCAACTTCAAGTCGATAGTGTTTCTTGCCAGCAGACAGTAGCTACAGAACCAACAGCGCAAAATGGTCTGTTGTTAAAGATTAAAACAAACTTATGTCGACATTGGCTTCTGAGTAAAGGCAGCCGTTAAGTGAAAGTTATGTGTTTATATGAACTAATGGCCTAGTAAGGACACCTGGATTCGGAGCTACCAGCTTAGACGAATGGGCAAGGTTGGTCGTGATGGTTCAGACTAAGCCATTCTTAGACCTATACCAATCAGTGGCAGTTTGTGGTTTAAAATTGTTAAAAAAGAATAAGAAGCTTGGTGTGAATTTTCTAGACTTACCAACCAAACCAAGCAAGAAAGAGGCTGTCGTTTCAGATACTATTATTATTATTATTATTATTATTATTATTATTATATTATTATTATTATTATTATATTAATTAACCCCATTCATATGAAACAAGCCCACAGGGGGCACTGACATGAAATTCAAACTTCCAATGAACTTGGTTTTCATGTAAAAGTAGTAACAGAAGGTAAAGGAAATGCGAAAATAAGAGATCACTGATAATGATATGGCATTTGTTTGTTGTAACAAAAACATTATTTAACAACAATAACAGCACATAGTGACGTCATTTCACTGGTGAATCTCCACTGCCAGCGTCAGCCGTTCCAGGTGGCTGGATACTCTTGGCCTCAACTATTTGTTGAAACAGATATGGCTCTCTGTGGATTATCTCCGCAGACTCAATTACAGACTGGAGAGAAGATATCCGTATATGTACGGTCTTAGGTGTCGGCATAACTCCGGAAGAGGAGTCTTGAAGGAGGAGTCCTGAAGAGGAATCCTGGAAGAGGAATACTGAAAGAGGAATTCTGAATGATGAATTCTGGAAAGAGGCACTCTGGAGGAGGAATCTTGGAAGAGGAATCCTGGAGCAGGAGTCCTGGAAGAGGATTCTGGAAGAGGAACCCACGAAGAGGAATCCTGGAAGAGGCACCATGGATGAGGAACCCTGGATGAGGTATCCTGGAGGAGGAGTCCTGGAAGAAGAATGCTGAAAAAAAAATTCTGGATGAGAATTCTGGAAGAGCAATACCGAAAGAGGAAATCCTGGAAGAGAAACACTGAAAAAGGAATACTGAAAGAGGAATCCTGGAAGAGGAATTCTGGTTGAGTAATCCTGGAATAGGCACCCTTCGAGGAGGAATCCTGGAAGAGGAACCTGGAAGAGGAATTGTGGTTGAGTAATCCTGGAATAGGCACCCCTAGAAGAGGAATCCTGGAAGAGAAACCCTGTAAGAGGAATCGTGGAAATACACACAAGGAGGAAATGCTGAAAGAGGAACCTGGAAGAGACCTCCTGGTTCCAGCGAAGTTCCAGACGCCAGCACAGGGTCGTTCTTGTGCCTCCAACGTAGCGAAGATTAAGGTCTGACAATCCCCTTCGGATCTTCTGAATCCATTCATATAATAGTTTAGTCGACTCCACCCCAGAGCGTTTCTGTCAAGGTTGGGGACGTTGGGGGGGGGGAGGGGGGGAGAGTGTAAGGGTGAGGTTGGGGCGTGTAGAGAGGAGGAGAAGAGGAGTTCTCCTTGGAGAAATTCCCTTTGGATAACAATGCTGAAGGAATAGGCTTCATTTACAGAGTGCTAGTGTATACATCCAGTTATTCACCAAAGCAGCTTTTGTATATAAACAAATATATATATACATACATATATATATGTATATATATAGATATATAATATATATATACATATACATATTTATATATATACTATATATATATATATATATATATATATATATATATATATATATATTATATATATATATATATATATTAATGTACTATATATATACACATAAATTATTATTATGATTATAGAAAAAATTATATCAGTATTATTAGCAGTATCATTACTACTACTATTATTGCTGTTAATCCAGTTTCCTCACTACTATATGCAAGACCAACATAAAATCACAAGTCATAAATAAAAGTTAAAAGAAATGATTTCGATTGCCCGCTCAGTCCTAACTGACACCCCATTTTTTCCATCATCAGAAAATCACACCAGCATTCATTTAAAAGACAAACAATCAAACACGGCAACGAAAACAACAACAGAAAGTTTTAATGACCTGCATTAGGAGGGAAATATATTTAGCTCTTTATTAGCAAAGTTAAAAAAAAATAAAAAAAATATCCGTGATGAAAAATGGCCCAATTAATTTAATCACTGGACATAAAATAGAAGCCAAAGCGATGTTTTCCTTTGATTAGGTAAACAAACATCAAACGGATTTATTACAAAACAAAACTTCAAAACTTTAAAGAGTTTGATTCTCCCTCAGTACTTTCAGCTTTACCCCACTGAGCTGTGAGTCTCGAACTCTTGGTGTTATAAGCAATTGTGAACACACCCTTCCATGCACTGATCACGCTCGACTTCCTTTGATCGAAAGATTAGATCTATTGTTACTTTTATTTCCCTGTCAATGATAAGTTCAAAGGTCATATGCTTTGTACGTAAAACAAACTTTTGTTCGCGAATCTTTTTTCACTTAAAGGAAAGA
>NC_087219.1:35305321-35310321 GCF_015104395.2 Macrobrachium nipponense
TCTTTATTTATTTAACATGTTACATACTTGTCTGACAATCTGAGCAACAACAACAACACAACAACAACAATAATAATAATAATAATAATAATAATAATAATAATAATAATAATAATAATAATAATAAAAATATAATAATTTTGACACCTGCATACTTGTTTGACTTTCTGACAGACAACAACAACAACACAACAACCATAATAATAATAATAATAATAATAATAATAATAATAATAATACTAATAAAAATGTTGACACTGTTGCATACTTGTCTGACTTTCAGCCAGACTAAAACAAAACAACAACAACAACAACAACAATAATAATATAATAATAATAATAATAATAATAATAATAATATAATAATAATAATAAACACATAAATGAGACGGGATACAAATCCTGGGAATAATGGAAGGAGGGGATATAAAACACCAAGAGATGAAGGACACGATCAGGAAAGAATATATGCAGAGACTCAAGGCGATACTCAAGTCAAAACTCAACGCCGGAAATAGGATAAAAACTAGACACATGGCCAGTACCAGCAATCAGATACAGCGCAGAATAGTGGAATGTACGAAGGCAGAACTCCGCAGCATAGACCATAAGGAAACAGACATATGCCAATACACAAAGCACTATACCCAAGACAAATACAGACAGACTACATAATACGAAAGGAAGGAGGGAGAGGACTACTAAGTATAGAGGACTGCGTCAACATCGAGAACAGAGCATGGTGCAATATCTGAAAACCAGTGAAGACAGTGGCTCAAGAGTGCATGGGAAGAATGGATTGATAAAAGTAGACGAAGACCCAGAATATACGAGACGAAGAATGACAAACAGAACGAGGAGTGGCACAACAAACCAATGCACGACAATACATGAGACAGACTAAAGAACTAGCCAGCGATGACAATTGGCAATGGCTACAGAGGGGAGAGCTAAAGAAGGAAACTGAAGGAATGATAACAGCGGCACAAGATCAGGCCGTAAGAACCAGCTATGATCAAAGAACGATAGACGGAAATAACATCTCTCCCATAAGCAGGAAGTGCAATACGAAAAATGAAACCATAAACCACATAGCAAGCGAATGTCCCGCACATACACAGAGCCAGTACAAAAAAAAGGCATGATTCAGTAGCAAAGGCTCTCCACTGGAGCTGTGCAAGAAACATCAGCTACCTTGCAGTAATAAGTGGTACGAGCACCAACCTGAAAGAGTGATAGAAAACGATCAGGCAAAGATCCTTTGGATGATACGTGCAAATAGACCAGACGTGACGTTGATTGATAAAATCAAGAGGAAAGTATCACTCATTGATGTCGCAATACCATGGGACGCCAGAGTTGAAGAGAAAGAGCGGGAAAAAATGGATAAGTATTAAGAACTGAAAATAAAAATAAGAAGGATATGGGATATGCCAGTGGAAATTGTACCCATAATCATAGGAGCACTAGGCACGATCCCAAGATCCCTGAAAAGGAATCTAGAAAGCTAGAGGCTGAAATAGCTCCAGGACTCCATTGCAGGCAGAGTGTGATCCTAGAAACGGCGCACATATTAAGAAAAGTGATGGACTCCTAAGGAGGTAGGATGCAATAATAGTGTTGAATAAAATGGCAGAATTCGGCGAATTAATATTATATATTATCTTTTCTATTTTTCTTATTACTCGCTCAATTCTGCCATTATATTTAACAGAATTGTTTAAAGAGGGACCATCTTCCAAAAATAATATAATAATATAATAATACTTTCTATTTGACCGACACTGCTACATGCTTAATAATAATAGTAATATGTTTTGTTAAAGATGATGGAAGCATCAGTGGAATTGATTTTAATATGTCTTTTCAATTCTTCTTATTATTTCTCTTCTCATCAGGGCTGATATTTGCTAATAGCTGGCCGATGTTCATATCTTGGTTAAAGAAATGTTTTCTAAAAATACTAATTTATTGTTATGATAACAAAAGTGATTAACAATCTTAGTAATGGAATTCCAACGTTTCCAACCGTATCATCGGTTCATTTTCAGGAAAGGTGAGCGTGAACTGATTGGAATGGGTTTGTTTGTTGTTGTTTTTGATTTAGCTGACCTTGTGTCAGCACGGGCTCTTGCTCACAGAGCAGCCCGTAACTCAGGATGGTGAGAGGTGGTAATGGTAGGATAAGGAATGGGGTCGTTCGGCGGTATTTATTGTGTCCCAGGTGCTCTGTCTGATGGCGCTGCGTTTTCATTGGCTGAACAGAGGATTAAGTCCCTGAGTCAAGCCGTCCTTGCAGAGGTGGAAGCTCGCACTGCTCTTCGCGTGCGGACGCTGGAGACTGGGAGCATAGTATTGGGCATGGGCACCTGATTGGTCCGTTCGATCGGCTCTATGGTGCCGGCGGGCAGCGCCCTACGTGCCACCGTCGGGAGGAGTGAAGTCTCTTGAGTGGTGTTAAGGCTGGGTCTCTCCTTCCCGATGTGTAGGGCCTCTAAGAGGCGGAGGCGACGGTGGTCTGCTGCCTTATCGATAATACCAATATTAGGAATAATGTCCTTCCGAGTTATCCTGGTATTGTGGACGTTTTTTGCATGATTATGGATGGCGCCTTCCTGAGCGTGGCAGGATATCCTCTTGGAAAATCACATCGTTGTCATACCGATGTAGGCGGCGGGGCATTCCCGGACAGGGCATTTGTATTGGTAGTCAACGTTAGTTTTCTTGAGAGGGTCCTGCATCACAGGGGCTGGGTTGTTTTTCATAATCAGACTGGTCTTCTTTGCTTTTATAGTAAATGATCAATTTTACTTTTTTTCGCAGGTCCGTGGGGAGACATTCCTTTCGATGATGTTACGAAGGGCTCGTTCATCCTCTTTGTATTTCTTGTGAAATGCTCCCTTGTAAAGAGAGTGACGTCTTCAAGGCGACGGGGCGAGGCTCCTGCTGGTACCACTTATCGATGTTTCTGCGAATGGCTTTTTCGATGTCCCGGTTGGAATACCCGTTGTTAATTAGAACTTGGGCAACACGTTCTAATTCAGTGTGCGTGTCCTTCACGAAGAGCAGTGTGAGAGAGCTCTCTTGATGAAGGCGCTGATTGCAGTGCGTTTGTATCTCTCTGGACACTCGCTCTCGCCGTTCAGGCACATGACCAGGTTCGTGGGTTTCGTATACACTTGTGTTACGAAGCGTTCTTCTTGTTGCCCGACGAGAACGTCAAGAAGGGGAGGCGACGGTCACGGCAATGCTCGATGGTGAAGTTGAGTCTGCTGTGGTCGTGGAAAGGCTTGTCGCAGGCGCTCTATTTCTTCCACCGTGTTTGGCACTGATGAAGGTGTCGTCAATATATCGACGTACATAGACGGTTTTCTCGATGTGGCGAATACCCGACGTTCCACAGTACCCATGTAGAAGTTCGCGAAAAGTACTCCGAGGGGAGAACCCATCGCTACGCCGTCTTTTTGCGTGTACATATGGCCTCGTGTGGGTGGAGAAAGGGGCCCTTTTCGTACATATTTCAAAGAGTTTTTGGAGGGCATGCTCAGGGATGTTTAATGGGGCGTGGAGTCGTCTCTGTATACACGATCCAGATTATCTGGATTGTTTCATCGATGGACGTGGAGTCCCTGTTCACGAACGTCCCCGTGGATAGATTTTGAAAAGGCTTTTGAACTAGCCAGTCCAGCAGCAATACTACAATCAGTAGTAAGGAAGGGAGTCCAAGGACACTTACTAGCCTGGACAAAAAACTACGTGCTGAGAAGGCAGGCCAGAGTAAAATTCCAAGGAGTGATGTCTACATTCCACGACTTGGAAAATGGCACCCCTCAGGGAGGAATTCTGAGTCCATTTTTTATTTAATATACTAATGGAGAATATAGCCTCCCTGCAGCTTCCAGAAGGCGTAGAAATCTTCATCTATGCCGATGATGTGTGTGTAGTAGCAAGGGAGCTGTTAGAGTACCAAGAATGCAAAGGGCACTCAATGACATCAACAATAAATCAAATGAGCTAGGCCTAAAATAAACATAAAATAAAACAAAGGCCATGACAATAAAAGCCCACAGACCGCTGCAACCACTAACAATAGGAGCTGACCCATAGAATGGGTGACAGCTACATGTACCTAGGAGTTGTCATAGATCAGCAGCTAACTTTCAAGGAAGAAATCAAGTACTTGAGAGAAAGAACAAATGCAAGACTTGCTGCCATGAGATACATGTCATCCCTGAATGAGGGAGCAATGAACACATACAAGGAAGTACTACCTAGCCTGCACCAGAACATTGGTGGACTATGCTGCCCCCACTCTGATAAGGCTGACAGAGGCTCAGAAAGAATCACTGGAGGTCATTCAAAACAATGCAATGAGACTCATGCTAGGAGCACCTACATGGACAAGGCTGTGCAACCTCAGGCTTGAAACTAACCTGCCAAAGCTAGAGGATAGGATTGCACAGCGAAATGTAAGCACAATGGCCAAGATGTTCCTCTCAGAAAGAGACTCCATCTCTAAGAAAAGAGCAAGAGAGGAACTTGCCAAACACCCACAGATTCAAACTTCGAGTTCCTATGGTAAGGACCAAAGTGACAACATCAAAAGTCTAGGCATGGCAGAAACACTGCTGCAACTAGGTCCAGACACAACACAGGGCACACAACAACTACCACCCTGGAAGAAGGACACTACAATATACAAATACACAAGCCTTGCCAAGAGCAAAAGAGGACTGCACAGGAGAAGAGCTAAGAGCGGGCAGCCTATGAAGCAATCAGAAACACTGAGACCATAGGGGCACAAACATACTACACTGATGGCACTGTAGATCCTGAGAATCAAACTACGGGAGCTGCAGTATATTCAAGAAACTTCACAGCCTGCTGGAGGACCTCCAACCACGCCTCCACTATGCAGACAGAGTTAACAGCAATAAGACAGGCACTGCTGTACTCACTGGAGAATGAGTAGGGCCTGTAATCATCCACACAGACTCAAA
>NC_087219.1:35315321-35317821 GCF_015104395.2 Macrobrachium nipponense
TTTGGAATAGAAAAATGCGCCTTAGTCAACTTAGAAAAAGGGAAGTAACGAGAACTGAAGGGATAAAACTACCAGATGGGAGCAACATCAACACATAGATGAGACAGGATACAAATACCTGGGAATAATGGAAGAAGGGGATATAAAACACCAAGAGATTGAAGGACACGATCAGGAAGAATATATGCAGAGACTCAAGGCGATACTCAATTCAAAACCCAACGCCGGAAATATGATAAAAGCCATAAGTACAATGGGCTAGTGCCAGTAATCAGATACAGCGCAGAATAGTGGATGGACGAAGGCAGAATTCCGCAGCATAGATCAGAAAAACCAGGAAACATATGACAATACACAAAGCACTACACCCAAGAGCAAAATACGGACAATTATACATGAACCCCCACAAAAAAAAGGAAGGAGGGAGAGGACTACTAAGTATAGAGGACTGCGTCAACATCGAGAACAGAGCATTGGGGCAATATCTGAAAACCAGTGAAGACGAGTGGCTGAAGAGTGCAAGGGAAGAAGGACTAATAAAAGTAGACGAAGACCCAGAAAATATACAGAGACAGGAGAATACAAACAGAACAAGAGGGAACTGGCACAACAAACCAATGCACGGACAATACATGAGACAAACTAAAGAACTAGCCAGCGATGACACATGGCAATGGCAACAGAGGGGAGACGCTAAAGAAGGAAACTGAAGGAATGATAACAGCGGCACAAGATCAGGCCATAAGAACCAGATATGTTCAAAGAACGATAGACGGAAATGACATATCTCCCATATGTAGGAAGGGCAATACGAAAATGAACCATAAACCACATAGCAAGCGAATGTCCGGCACTTGCACAGAACCAGTACAAAAAGAGGTATGATTCAGTGGCAAAACGCCCTCCACTGAAGCCGTGCAAGAAACATCAGCTACCTTGCAGTAATAAGTGGTACGAGCACCAACCTGAAGGAGTGATAGAAACGATCAGGCAAAGATCCTCTGGGACTATGTTATCGGAACAGATAGGGTGATACGTGCAAATAGACCAGATGACGTTGATTGACAAAGTTAAGAAGAAAGTATCACTCATTGATGTCGCAATATCATGGAACTAGAGTTGAAGAGAAAGAGAGGTAAAAAATGGATAAATATCAAGATCTGAAAAATAGAAATAAGAAGGATATGGGATATGCCAGTGGAAATTGTACCCATAATCATAGGAACAACTAGGCACGATCCCAAGATCCCTGAAAAGGAATCTAGAAAAACTAGAAGCTGAAGTAGCTCCAGGACTCATGCAGAAGAGTGTGATCCTAGAAACGGCGCACATAGTAAGAAAAGTGATGGACTCCTAAGAGGTAGGATGCATCCTGAATCCCACACTATAAATACCACCCCAGTCAAATTGGAGGACTGTGGTAGAGCAAAAAAAAAAAAAAAAAAAATAAAAAAAAAAATAATAGTGAACCAAACAGCTTCTTCCTGTTTTTCTTCTGAAGATCGAAAAGGAAACACAAAATTACAGTGATTAACGTGTTTACTTATATGTAAAATAAAATGTAAATACTTATAGTAAACACGTTACACACAGTAAGTTTGTGGGTTTCTTTTTGTTCATTAATAATAATATAACCTCTTGAAACAATCTGATATGAGACCCAGTCATCTAGTTAGACTAAAACCGGCCTCATGCAGCACGGGCTCTTGCTCTTGAAACAGGATGCGAAAAAAAAAAAAAAAGACTTTGGGGTCCTTTAACAAATATCACTTCGCAATAACACTGGAGAAGCGATTACCACTCAATGAGAGAGAGAGATAGAGAGAGAGAGAGAGAGAGAGAGAGAGAGAGAGAGATTAAACGTACAGATAACACATGAGTAACCTTCCAAACCTATGAGAGAGAGAGAGAGAGAGAGAGAGAGAGAGTTAAACATACTAATAACACATGAATACCTTCTAGGCCTGGAGAGAGAATGAGAGAGAGAGAGAGAGAGAGAGAGAGAGAGAGAGAGAGAGACAGAGAAAGAGAGAGAGAGAGAGAGAGAGAGAGATTAAAACGTACAAAGAACACTTATGAAGACCTTCAAAGGCCTGCCGAGATTTTAGCTTCTTAAAGGCCTAATGACATCACAACAGGAAGAAGGACACAAAGAGTGCCGAGCCCCAAAGGAGACAGAGTGGCCCTGAGGGCGCTACGGAGCTAAGCGAGGAACTTAAAAAAAATAAAGTGAGTTCCTTGCCTTCTACAGAACAGCCGTAGGGCTCGCAATCGGTATGGGAGTTGGAGTGTTGGAAAAACTACTCCCGTGTTTTTCTTTCCAGAAAGTTTATCTTGTAACCGTTTGAGAGAAGTTCGGTCGTGTTGGAGAACAACGGGTATTTTTTAAAAGGGAGAAGGCATTATTCACGTTTATCTCTTATTTGTTAGAAAACTCTCCAATATATTCATCTTTTCTGTGCCTTTATTCGAATGTTCTCTCGTAACCGTGGGAGAGAGG
>NC_087219.1:35322821-35325321 GCF_015104395.2 Macrobrachium nipponense
ATTACTCATCAGGAGCAGTCAATTCCAGGGATAATTGTCACAAATTTATTTATTTGTTTCAGTAAATGAACAGTCGAATGTATCTACCAATTCTTATGCCCCGATCTAAGAATCCAGATGAGACGAGCAGCCCAGCAGCCAATGACATCGCGACCCGTCGTGACACAACGCCCAGGGAAGCCTTGCCCCAGCCTCGACGGTCTGCTAGGCTGCAACTTCGCAACCTTCAACGACGAGAAGCGTCTTGAAGAAAACTTCGTTCAACCAATGGCGGGAGCGCATTGCGCCACCGGCCAATGAAAACGCAGCTAGCGGTTGAACCCCTGCTGAACTGCCGCTATATATTGAGTAGATCCTGACGCACAACAGTCTGCTCCGATCCACTGCCGTGATCATACTCCGATGATACCGAGAGAAACGTTGGCCAATATATTAACTTATATTTTGAACCTATTTGTTCATTTACTGTAACAAATAAATAAATTTGTGACATTATCCCTGGAATTGACTGCTCCTGATGAGTAATATCGGCGCAATACTCGCCAGTTGTAATAGCAGAGAAAAAGCTATTATTAGAAAAATAGAGAAGACTATTTACAAGTTGAATGCAGCTGATGCAGCAATATCTTTCAATAAGACTTGTTTGAAAGAGGGTCTCCTTCCATATATTATTATTATTATTATTATTATTATTATTATTATTATATTATTTTCTTTTTTTTTTTCTTTTTGCTGTATCACAGTCCTCCAATTCGACTGGGTGGTATTTATAGCGTGGGGTTCCGGGTTTGCATCCTGCCTCCTTAGGAGTCCATCATCTTCTTACTATGTGCTCCGTTTCTAGGATCACCAGTCTTCTGCATGAGTCCTGGAGCTACTTCAGCCTCTAGTTTTTCTAGATTCCTTTTCAGGGATCTTGGGATCGTGCCTAGTGCTCCTATGATTATGGGTACGATTTCCACTGGCATATCCCATATCCTTCTTATTTCTATTTTCAGATCTTGATAACTTATCCATTTTTTCTTCTCTTTTTCTTCAACTCTGGTGTCCCATGGTATTGCGACATCAATGAGTGTATACTTTCTTCTTGACTTTGTCAATCAAACGTCACGTCTGGTCTATTTGCACATATCACCCTATCCGTTCGATACCATAGTCCCAGAGGATCTTTGCCTGATCGTTTTCTATCACTCCTTCGGGTTGGTGCTCGTACCACTTATTACTGCAAGGTAGTGATGTTCTTGCACAGGGCTCCCAGTGGAGGGCTTTTGCCACTGAATCATGCCTCTTTTTTGTACTGGTTCTGTGCAAGTGCCGGACATTCGCTGCTATGTGGTTTATGGTTTCATTTTTCGTATTGCACTTCCTGCATGTGGGAGAGATGCCATTTCCGTCTATCGTTCTTTGAACATATCTAGCTCTTAGGGCCTGATCTTGTGCCGCTGTTATCCTTCCTTCAGTTTCCTTCTTTAGCTCTCCCCTCTGTATCCATTGCCATGTGTCATCGCTGGCTAGTTCTTTAGTCTGTCTCATGTATTGTCCGTGCATTGGTTTGTTGTGCCATTCCTCTGTTCTGTTTGTCATTCTCCTGTCTCTGTATATCTGGGTCTTCGTCTACTTTTATTAGTCCTTCTTCCCATGCACTCTTTAGCCACTCATCTTCACTGGTTTTCAGATATTGCCCCAGTGCTCTGTTCTCGATGTTGACGCAGTCCTCTATACTTAGTAGTCCTCTCCCTCCTTCCTTTCGTGTGATGTATAATTTGTCCGTATTTGCTCTTGGGTGTAGTGCTTATGTATTGTCATATGTTTCTGGTTTTTCTGATCTATGCTGCGGAGTTCTGCCTTCGTCCCATTCCACTATGCCTGCGCTGTATCTGATAACTGGCACTTCCCATGTGTTTATGGCTTTTATCATATTCCGGCGTTGAGTATCGCCTTGAGTCTCTGCATATATTCTTTCCTGATCGCGTCCTTCATCTCTTGATGTTTTTATATCTCCTTCTTCCATTTATTCCCAGGTATTTGTATCCGTCTCATCTATGTGTTTGATGTGACCCATCTGGTAGCTTTATCCCTTCAGTTCTCGTTACATTGCCTTTTTCTAAGTTGACTAAGGCGCATTTTTCTATTCCAAACTCCATCCTGATGTCCCAGATACAATCCTTACAGTCTGGTATGGGTATCTATTTCCTTGATGCTCTTACCATACAGATTGATGTCGTCCATGAACATCAGATGGTTGATTCTGTTGCCTCTTTTCTTGAGTTGGTATCAGCATCCATCTTCTACAGTACTTTGCCCTTTGAATGTTGACTAAGGCGCATGTTTATTATTATTATTATATTATTATTATTATTATTATTATTATTATTATTATTATTATTATTATTATTATTATCCAAGTGTAAACAATCATAAAACAAACTCAAGAAACATGATACTTGATAGTAGTGAAAAGTGGCAAGAAACAGTGAAAACCAACCTTATTCTTTGGAAG
>NC_087219.1:35330520-35335520 GCF_015104395.2 Macrobrachium nipponense
ATACATGCAAATAGACCGAGGGCGTTGACGTTGATTGACAAAATCAAGAAGAAAGTATCACTCATTGACGTCGGTCGCAATACCATGGGACACCAGTGTTGAAGAGAAAGAAAGGGAAAAATTGGACAAGTATTAAGACCTGAAAATAGAAATAAGAAGGATATGGGATATGCCAGTGGAAATCGTACCCATAATCATAACAACACTAGGCACGATCCCAAGATCCC
The DNA here is from genome assembly GCF_015104395.2 of Macrobrachium nipponense. NCBI lineage: Eukaryota > Metazoa > Arthropoda > Malacostraca > Decapoda > Palaemonidae > Macrobrachium > Macrobrachium nipponense. The sequence goes on from NC_087219.1 coordinate 35,330,748, forward strand.
TGAAAAGGAATCTGGAAAATCTAGAGGCTGAAGTAGCTCCAGGACTCATGCAGAAGAAAGTGATCCTAGAAACGGCGCACATAGTAAGAAAAGTGATGGACTCCTAAGGAAGCAGGATGCAACCCGGAACCCACACTATAAATACCACCCAGTCGAATTAGAGGACTGTGATAGACCAAAAAAAATAAAATAGAATAATAATAATAGTAGCACTAGTCTTCAAATGGAGATACAAATCCACAGTTATGTAAATGTAGATATATTTAAATTTAAAACTCCAAGGATAGGTTTTGGGAATCTGTTCGATCAAGGGGTACCGAACAGATTCCCGAAAGCTATCCTTAAAGTTTTAAATTTAAATATATGTACATTTACATAAATGTGGATTTGTTTCTCCAATAATAATATTAATAATAATGATACATTTCTTTCCATCATTGCTGAGTTTTGCTATTTAACCCATAGCTAGACCTTACTCCATCGAGAACAAGTACCCATTTACAGCTGAGTAGACTAAGGAAATTATGGTAAAGATCCTTTCCCAAGGCTGACATAGCTCCACGACTAATGCAAAGAGTGTGCTCCTAGAAACGGCGCACATAGTAAGAAAAGTGATGGACTCCTAAGGATACATGATGCAACCCGGAACCACATACTTGAATACCACTCAGTCGAATTGGAGGACTGTGATGGCTGCCCCCCCCCCCCCCCCCCCTCCAAAAAAAAAATAATAATAATACTTTATTAAAAGTAATGGCTACTCCAGCAGCGTTACACTTGTCGAGATTCTTCTCTATTTTCCTAATAGCGGCTTTTTCCGTGCTACTTAAACAGGCTAGTAGAGCGCCTATAGAGGTCATGATCAAATACAGTGTCAAAATCGGTGTATATATTTGAATTTTACTGATAAACTATGATATCAGTCATCAAAGTCATTAACGATATTATCTCTCTCTCTCTCTCTCTCTTTCTTGAAGTGAGCTTTCGTCTGAAACTGCCAGACACCCTCTAGGCTAGGAAGCTGAGGGTGGACTGCTGATGTGGTGTCCGTCTCCTTTATATTTGGTAGCGTCAGCAGGGGCCTGCCCCATGCTGATCTATTGGCTGGTGGTGTTAATGTAGTGTTCTCTTATAACAATACCATTAAAGATATGCTAATTAAGAATAGTCCCGTAACAAATAACATCATTTACAAAATTCCTTGTAAAGATTGCCCATCGTTTTACGTTGGTCAGTCAAGTAAAAATTTATGTGTACGGATTAAGCAGCATACGTATTCAGTTAGAACAGCCCAGACTTCAAATGCACTGTTTATCCATCTGAGTGAAAAATCTCATTGTATTAATTGGGGTGATACCTCGGTAATTGCTAGATCTAATGATTGTGTTTCAAGAAATTTACTGGAATCGGCAATTATACAAATCACTAATAAAAACAACCTAAATCTTAGTCTGGGAATGTACCATTTGGACCCATATATTTGTAAGATGTTTATGAAGGACCTTAAAATAAATGAACTACTAATAAATTAGTCCCACATGTATATAGTTATTATTTCTCTCTTTCTCTCTCTCTCAATATGATATGGTACCCACACTATCAAAAGGATATTGCACAAATAGAGAGTGTACAAAGGTCCTTTACAGCTAGAATAGAAGAAGTTAAGGACCTAGACTACTGGGAAAGACTACAATTCTTAAAATTATATAGTCTAGAAAGGAGAAGAGAACGCTACATGATAATTCAGGCATGGAAACAGATAGAAGGAATAGCAGAAAATATCATGGAACTAAAAATATCAGAAAGAGCAAGCAGAGGTAGATTAATAGTGCCCAAAACTATACCAGGAAAAATAAGGAAAGCACACAGGACATTAATCCACTACGCACCAGCATCGATAATGCAGCGTCTATTCAATGCGTTGCCAGCTCATCTGAGGAATATATCAGGAGTGAGCGTAGATGTGTTTAAGAATAAGCTCGACAAATATCTAAACTGCATCCCAGACCATCCAAGATTGGAAGATGCAAAATATACCGGAAGATGTACTAGCAACTCTCTGGTAGACATTAGAGGCGCCTCACACTGAGGGACCTGGGGCAACCCGAACAAGATGTAAGGTCTGTAAGGTAAGGTAAGGTCTCTCTCTTTCTCTCTCTCTCTCTCTCGCTCTCTCTCTCTCTCTCTCTCTCTCTCTCTCTCTGGTTCGATATTTTCTCTCTCCTCCTTCTCTTGCTAGATAATATATTTATTTTTATTTTTTTTCGTCTTTTCATTAAATAATAGTTTTTTGGGAAAATTGTGTAAATTTTCATGATATTAAATTGTATATTGCTTCCGTGTTTTTTTCAAATGTACTGTTTTCTAGAAGAATAACTTGTTTACTGCGTGTGTCCCCCAAGGTGTGGCTACCCTCAGGTGTTTCCTCCTTTCTGTAGAGTGAAATCGCCCTTAATGCTAATCTTGTAGTGTCAGTTTGGATATGAAGCCTTCTTTTGACTATGTTGTCCTCTGTAAAATCAGTTTGCCTCAGTAAAGGGTCCGAACAGGACTGAAAGTACTTGGCTATCTCGCTTTTTCATTTTTCCTTCGTGGCAAAGAACCTTTACTTATATATTTATATATATAGTTATATATATATATATATATATATATATATTATATATGTATATATATATATAGTATATATACATATATATATATATATATATATATATATATATATAATATATATATATATATATATATAATATATATATATATATATATATATATATACATACATACATATATATATATATATAGTATATATATATATATATGTATATATATATATATATATATATATATATATATATATATATATATATATATGCATATATGTATATATATATATATAGTATATATATATTATATCTATATATATATATATATACATATATACCATACATACATACATACATACATACATATATATATATATATATATATATATATATATATATATATATACATACATACATACATACATACATATATATATATATATATATATGGTATATATATATACATATATACTATATATATATATATATAGTTAAATAAATACACAGTTTTACAAACATCTACTGAATTTAATGCCTACAGATAATATATATATTATATATATATATATATATATTTATATATTATATATATATATATATATATATATATACAATATATATACTATATACATATAGATATATACCATATACCCATATATATATATATATTAATATAAATATATATATGCATGTATGTATATTATATATATATATATATATATATATATATATATATATATATATGTCTAAATCCATCCCACCATAATAGCCATGCAACCCTCAGCATCACTCACATAAAATATTCAAGGATTCCCTTGTAAGCGTGTAATCTGCCCAATGTCGAGAGAGAGAGAGAGAGAGAGAATGAATGCTCACCAGCATCCATAGGTCTTCAAATTTCGGAACAGGATGCCATATCACCCTCTCCCCCCCCCGCAGTTGAGCATTCCATTCCCAGGTTTAGGCGGCTGGAATGACCGTTTTCCCTCTCCCCAACCCCTAACACCCCCCCCCCCCGGGCCCCCTCTCCTCTCTCTCTCCTCTCTCTCTCTTCTCTCTCTCTCTCTTCTCTCTCTCTTTGTGCCCCTTTCCCTCCCCCACATTTCCCCTTTTCTCCTACTCTTTACTCTTTCATCTCCTCTCTCTCTTCTCTCTCTCTCCCTCTCTCTCTCTCTCCGCGCATTGCAATTTCCAGGATTAGCGGCTGGAATAACCCCCCAATAGAATTCCAGCGATCCGACGTCAACAACGTTTCATTGCGCCATGTTTCTGAATGGTTCTCGTTTTCCAGGGATTCTGAGAATCTCGCCTTTTTAGAAGAACTTTTCATAAATTATGCAAGAAAATGGCCTTGTTCTGATTTAATATACATGTCCTTTGTGGAGTGCTATTATTATTATTATTGTTAATGGGATTTTCATTTGGTATTCAAAAATGGCCTTGTTCTGAATTTAAACATGGCCTTGGGTGGAGTGCTTATATTATTATTATTATTGATTATTATTATTATTATTATTATTATTATTATTATGATTATTATTATTTTATTATTATTATTATTATTATTATTATTATTATTATTATTATTATTATATTATTATTATTATTATTAATAGGAAAATTAAATCCACAATAGTATGCCTGTTTTATTTTTTTATTTGAAATATATACAGCAGAGAGCTTTTCGATGACCTGTACTGTCTCTCAAATTGACGAGGAGGACCTGGCAGGTAATCAAAAGCTTTCTGCTTTATATATTTTTAATCACAAAATCAAACAGGCATACTACTGTGAATTTACTTTCCCTATTTTACTGACACGTGTGATTATGAGTCTTCTTTGAATTATTATTATTATTATTATTATTATTATTATTATTATTATTATTATTATTATTATTATTATTATTATTATTATTTTGGTCTATCACAGTCCTATAATTCGACTGGGTGGTATTAATAGTGTAGGGCTCCGGGTTGCATCCTGTCTCCTTAGGAGTCCATCACTTTTCTCTTTATGTGCCCTGTTTCTAGGAGCACACTCTTCTGCATGAGTCCTGGAGCTACTTCAGCCTCTTGTTTTACCAGATTCCTTATTATTTTATTATTCATTATTATTATTATTATTATTATTATTACTGGAGAGAGAAATCCACAGATATTTAAAT
>NC_087219.1:35343020-35355520 GCF_015104395.2 Macrobrachium nipponense
CCTTCATCTCTTGGTGTTTTATATCTCCTTCTTCCATTATTCCCAGGAATTTGTATCCAGTATCATCTATGTGTTTGATGTTGCTCCCATCTGGTAGCTTTATCCCTTCAGTTCTCGTTACTTTGCCTTTTTGTAAGTTGACTAAGGCGCATTTTTCTATTCCAAACTCCATCCTGATGTCCCCAGATACAATCCTTACAGTCTGGATTAGGGTATCTATTTCCTTGATGCTCTTACCATACAGCTTGATGTCGTCCATGAACATCAGATGGTTGATTCTGTTGCCTCTTTACTTGAGTTGGTACCGGCATCCATCTTCTGCAGTACTTTTGTCATGGGAATCATGGCTACTACGAAGAGTAGTGGGGACAGTGAGTCGCCCTGGAAGATTCCTCTCCTGATATTAACCTCTGCTAGTCTTATTCCAGAGCTTGTAAGTATTGTATTCCAGTTGCGCATTGTATTTTTGAGGAAGCTGATTGTGTTTTCCTCTGCCCCATATATTTTCAGGCATTCTATTATCCATGTGTGTGGTATCATGTCGAATGCTTTCTTATAGTCTGTCCATGCCATGCTTAGGTTGGTTTTCCTTCTCCTACTGTTCTTCATTACCATTTTGTCTATCAGGAGCTGGTCTTTTGTGCCCCTACACTTCCTTCTGCAGCCTTTCTGTTGGTGGGGGATGGTGTTTGTCTCCTCTAGGTAGTTGTATAGCCTTTCACTGATGATACACCTGTTAGTAACTTCCACATTATTGGTAGGCAGGTGATAGGCCTGTAGTTACTGGCTATATTTCCCTTACTCTTGTCTTTTTGTACCAAGGATGTTCTTCCTGTGGTCATCCATTCGGGTGCATGGTGATTTGAGAGACAATGCTGGAGTTGTTCTGCTATTCGTGGGTGTGTGGCCTTGAAGTTTTTGAGCCAGTATCCATGGACTTTATCGGGACCTGGGGCTTTCCAGTTTGACATTTTCTTTTGTTGGTGTCTGACTGTGTCTCTCGTGATATCTGTGAATCTTTGTTTTTATCTCCCTGTTTCTTCTTCCTTGACTTCCTGGAGCCATGTTGCATGTTTGTTGCGTGATACCGGATTGCTCCATATGTTTTCCCAGAGTCGCTTACTTGGTTCGGCTTCAGGAATTTCTTGGTGGTTGTCTTCCCCTCTTAGTTGGCTGTATAGTCTTTTATTATTATTATTATTGTTGTTGTTGTTGTTGTTGTTTTGTTGTTGTTGTTGTTGTTGTTGTTGTTATTGTTGTTGTTGTTCGTAGGTAGATTGTGAATGGTTCCCATGATGCTTTTCATTTGTTTGTTTTTTTAGTGCTTGCGCCAAACTTTTCCTAAAAAAAATTAACAAAACCAAAATCATCGCCCTTTGATTCATAAAAGCAAGGGTCAGCTCAATTGTGCCATTGTCATAATGGCTGCCATAACTCCCGCGTGAATTTGTCAGGAATATGTCCAACGATTTAGAGATATAATGAAATACCTACTTTCACCCCCATTGACATTAATGACAAAGATAATCCAGCATCCGTGGACCCCGGCGATATAATTATGTGACGAGATGATATGTATCCCCAATTAGCGTCAATAGAAGCAATGGAAGGTTATTTTTTTTTCATTTGCAGTGATTGCAGTTATTCAAACAAATCAGGCCCGTGGTATGCAATTGGGGGAAGAGAAATATTTGCAGCATTTGACCTATATTGCAGGATGCTCATTTTACTTCTAAATGTACTGGCTGTGTCCGGTATTGATAAAAGAGAAATTTGAAAAATACAGATATAGATATAAGGAATATTAAAGTATTTAATTATTTAGATAACTCTCTCTCTCTCTCTCTCTCTCTCTCTCTCTCTCTCTCTCTCTCTCTCTCTCGCTGTCTCCAGTAAATTATCATTCATGATATCAGCATATGTTTCATACAATTCTCTCTCTCTCTCTCTCTCTCTCCTCTCTCTCTCATCTCTCTCTCTCTCTCTCTCTCTCTCTCTCTCTTTATATATATATATATATATATATATATATATATATATATATATATATATACATATATCATATATATATATAATATATATATATATATATATATATATATATATATATATATATAGTGTTTACATTGCTCGCGTTCTGTCTAACATTGCTAATAATAATAATAATAATAATAATAAATAATAATAATAATAATAATAATAATAATATAAATTGTTGTCCTTGTCATTAATATCATAAATAAATGTGAAAGAATGGCATTCTCGGTCGAGGGAAAATCATTATATATAGAATCTTGAATTTATAGGCCTGGAATAATTCATTAGAGCCACTCTGTCTAATGGAATTAAATATATAAATATTTCAATTCCCTTTCTGACTCGTTAAACACTGGGATTTCTGGTCTATTTACATAACTGATTGAGCGGGATATCGGCTTAAGATTTTTACTTCTAGTGATTTTTTTTTTGAGTTGTGAATCAAATCTTAGTTTGTATTTCAGGTAAACTACCAAATTGTTTCTTTTCATCTTGATAGCATTGATGTTGCCTTCTGCCATATCCATAGAATATTAGGAGGAGAGAGAGAGAGAGAGAGAGAGAGAGAGAGAGAGAAGTAATGCGGTGATGCTCACCTATATTACAGCCAATGGATCTACGAGCAGGATTCAAAAGGAGAGTTTAAATTGATAGGAAACAGGTTTTTAAGAGAGAGAGAGAGAGAGATTAAAATATATTTGAAAGAGAGAGTGAGGGTCCAGAGAGCGCCAGAGGTAGATTAGCTAGATTAAAAACAGTTTTTCAAAAGAGAGAGAGAGAGAGAGAGAGAGAGGGTGGGGGGGGGGGGCTTGCAGATGTTAAACCGTATTAAAGCCTGTGTGTCCAAGAATAAGAGTGAGAGAGAATAGATACATTGGAAACAGATATCTTGGAGAGAGAGAAGAGAGAGAGAGAGAGAGAAGAGAGAGAGAGAGAGAGAGAGAGACTATTAAGGATGTTGAGCTGTATTAAAGCAAAAGAGAGAATAATAGATAGATTGGAAATAGATTTCTTAGAGAGAGAGAGAGAGAGAGAGAGAGAGAGAGAGAGAGAGAGAGAGAGAGACAGATTAGATTCCTAAATCGTCACAACTTAGGACAGCTTCGTTGGCCGTTTATAGAACCCGTGTACGAGCTCCCTATAAAGGGATTCATTGGAAACTGATGTAATAGTAGTTGCATATGCAATAATAACAATGATGACGCAGTTGTAAAGAATAATAATAATAATAATAATAATAATAATAATAATAATAATAATATATGCAGAGACTCAAAGGCGATACTCAAGTCAAAACTCAACGCCGGAAATATGATAAAAGCCATAAACACATGGGCAGTGCCAGTAATCAGATACAGCGCAGGAATAGTGGAATGGACGAAGGCAGAACTTCACAGCATAGATAAGAAAACCAGGAAACATATGACAATACACAAAGCACTACACCCAAGAGGAAATACGGACAAATTATACATAACACGAAAGGAAGGAGGGAGAGGACTACTGAAGCTATAGAGAGGGACTGCGTTCAAACACCGGAAGAACACCGAGCACTGGGGCACAATATCTGAAAACCAGTGAAGACGAGTGGCTAAAGAGTGCATGGGAAGAAGGACTAATAAAAGTAGACGAAGACCCACAAATATACAGAGACAGGAGAATGACAGACAGAACAGAGGACTGGCACAACAAACCAATGCACGGACAATACATGAGACAGACTAAAGAACTAGCCAGCGATGACACATGGCAATGGCTACAGAGGGGAGAGCTCAAGAAGGAAACTGAAAGGAATGATAACAGCGGCACAAGATCAGGCCCTAAAGAAACCAATTATGTTCAAAGAACGATAGATGGGAATAACATCTCTCCCATATGTAGGAAGTGCAATACGAAAAAATGAAACCATAAACCACAATAGCAAGCCGAATGCCGGCACTTTTGCACAAGAACCAGTACAAAAAAGAGGCATGATTCAGGGCAAATGCCCTCCACTGAAGCCTGTGGCCAAGAAACATCAGCTACCTTGCAGTAATAAGTGGTACGAGCACCAACCTGAGGGAGTGATAGAAAACGATCAGGCAAAGATCCTCTGGGACTATGGTATCAGGACGGATAGGGTGATACGTGCAAACAGACCAGACGTGACGTTGATTGACAAAGTCAAGAAGAAAGTATCACTCATTGATGTCGCAATACCATGGGACACCAGAGTTGAAGAGAAAGAGAGGGAAAAATGGATAAGTATCAGATCTAAAAAATAGAAATAAGAAGGGATATGGGATATGCCAGTGGAAATCGTACCCATAATCATAGGAGCACTAGGCACGATCCCAAGATCCCTGAAAAGGAATCTAGAAAAAACTAGAGGCTGAAAGTTAGGCGTGCCGGGCCTCATGCAAGAAGAGTGTTGGATCCTAGATAAAACGGGCACACCATAGTAAGAAAAGTGATGGACTCCTAAGGAGGCAGGATGCAACCCGGAACCCCACACTATAAATACCACCCAGTCGAATGGGAGGACTGTGATAGAGCAAAAAAAAAAATAATAATAATAATAATAATTTAATAAATTATAGTAACTTTAATTGTTACAACGATGAAAGGGATTGTGTAGATGAATCTGTTTATATAATAATAATAATAATAATAATAATAATAATAATAATAATAATAATAATAATAATAATAATAATAATAATAATAATAATAATGTTACAAAGACTTAATAAATTATAGTAACTTCAATCAGAATTGTGACAACGATACTGGGGATTATATAGATGGATGTATTTATGATAATAATAATAATAATAATAATAATAATAATAATAATAATAATAATAATAATAATAATAATACTATTGACAACTCCTTTTGATCCTAAACCTGACGCAACCCAATTAACTCGATTTCCAGCAAATAAACAGTGACGAACAAAGCTGCCAAATCAAATTGTGCATCGAGATGAAAGCTTGTATTCAAGGATGCCTCCCGCCTTTCGCGAAGAGGATGGAGTTAAACTATTTAGGAAGCAGTGAGGAATCCTTAAAATTCCAAATTCCGACAGTGGGCGGTTTAATGGACTGGGCAAATCGATTAGACAGCTTGTTCCTAACTTTTTTCAATGGACGAGGTTAACTGATGCAGATGTATTCAGGCTTGGGAAGCTGGTGGGATAAAATTATTATTATTATTATTATTATTATTATTATTATTATTATTATTATTATTATTATTATTATTATTATTATAGTTGTTGTTGTTGTTGTTGTTGTTAGAGATAGCCAGAAAAACAGAGAAGCATGTAACAGTGTCGGTCAAATAGAAAGTATTATTATTATTATTAATATTACTATTATTATTATTATTAATTATTATTATTATTATTATTATATTATTATTATTATTATTATTATTATTATTATTATTCCTTCGATCAGAACTTCTTTTATTAATATTACTAATGGCAACACTGTTAAATACAGTACTAAATATTCATTAAAGTTTATTTATCAATATAGGAACTAAAATAAAAATGTATGTCTTCTAAGATATTATTATTATTATTATTATTATTATTATTATTATATTATTATTATTATTATTATTATTATTATTATTATTATTGTTGTTGTTGTTGTTGTTGTTGTTGTTGAAGGCTGGCAGAAAGTCAGACAAGTATGCAACAGTGTCAAAATTATTATTATTATTATTATTATTATTATTATTATTATTATTATTATTATTATTATTATTATTATTATTATTTTATTATTATTATTATTATTATTATTATTATTATTGTTGTTGTTTGTTGTTGTTTTGTTGTTGTTGTTGTTGCTGTTGTTGTTGTTGTTGTTGTTCTTGTTGTTGTAGTCTGGCAGAAAGTCAGACAAGTATGCAACAGTGTAAAAATTATTATTATTATTATTATTATTATTATTATTATCATTATCATTATTATTGTTGTTGTTGTTGTTGTTGTTGTTGTAGTCTCAGATTGTCAGACAAGTATGTAACAGTGTTAAATAACTAAAGAAACTGTAGGAACCAAACAGAAAAAAAAAATCTCTCCTATAAAAACTGGAATGTCAACACAGTTTATGTTTTATCCCTTATACAATCCCGAGATCGGTAGGTTCATAATTTTCACTTTTGTTTCGGCTGTCAATTTTCCGATTAGTCGGCTGAGCCTCTCTGACAGCCGGCAGGCAGGCAGGTAGGAGGAGGAGTCCGCCTGGGGGAGTGAGACTGAAAAGAACCTGGGCCAGTAACTTTTTTTATCAGTTATTTTATCCATTTTCTGAAAGGATGTTGTGTGCTTTCTCACTTTTTTTAAAAAAGATTATGTAAGTGTTTCGTATCTTCTTTTGCATCTGCTTTGTCACTTTTTCAAAAGAAAGTTTTGTATTTATTTCTTTAAAAGAAGACTGTATTTACAATTTTTTTTAAAGAAGACTGTATTTACAATTTTTTTTAAAGAAGGCTTATTATTTACAATTTTTCAATTAACGAGATTATGTAAGTACTTCGCATCTTCTTTTCCATTTGTTTTATCACTTTTTTCAAAGGAGATTTTGTTTTTATCACTTTTAAAGAAAGATATTATGAATATGTAAGTGCTTCGTATCTACTTTATTTTATCAGTTTTTAATGGATAGTGTGTATTATTTATCACTTTTTTAAAGAGGTTATGTGAGTGATTCGAAACATTATTATTATTTATTTTGTCAGTTTTTAAAAGATAATGTGTGTTATTTATAATTTTTTTAAAAGAGGTTAAGTAAGCGCTTCGTAATTTTTTTTATTATTTATTTTATCATTTTTTAAAGGATATTGTGTATGATTCATCACTTTTTAAAAAGGAGATTACGTAATTGCTTTGTATCTTATTATTTATTGTATAAATTTTTATAAATGCTATTGTGTATAATTTATCAATTTTTATAAGTAGATTATGTAAGTGCTTCGAAGCTTCTTCTTTTATTTTATCTCTTTTTTAAAGGAGATTTAGTGTATCATTTATCACTCATTTATAGATTATTCAAGTTTCTCGTAGCTTCTTTTTTTATTGATTTTATCACTCTTTTTAAAGGGGATTTTGTCTATAATTTATCACTTGTTTAAAAGTAAAATGCATTATGCAAGTGGTTAACTCGATTCTAATCACCTTATTGTAACTTCCGTTACAATAAAGTAAGTGGATATGTAAATGTGTGGGTTTATTAATGAAGGCATGTGTCAAAGAAGCAAAAGGTTTTGACTCTTACTGTGAAGCAGTGGGAGTTTATCATGGCTCGTGTTGGCTTATGTAACAGAGCTTGGGATATCACTTTAAAAAGATCCTGTTACCCCTGCCATACTCTCTGTGATTTGTGTTTTAAGTTTGTAAGTAATTATCTGTGTCTTCGTATGACCATATCTATTTATTTTTTTATTTTTTATCCATTCAGTGTCATCTCATTTAGACATTTTTATTTTATGACTGATTGTCTTGAGATTTGTTATTTACATTTTCATTTATCTTGTTTTTCATTCATTCATTCAATTTATCATTTTTATTTTATGAATGATTTTCTTAATTGTTATTCATTCATTCTTTCATTCATTCACTTATCATGCTTCTGATTTTTCCCATGCATAAAAAGTGAGTGGGCTTTATGGCTTGTTCATTATAAAAGCGGTCATGGCGTCATATAATATAATAATAATAATATAATAATAATAATAATAATAGAATATAATAATAATAATAATAATAATAATAATAATAAAATAATAATAATAATAATAATAATAATAATAATAATAATAATAATAATAAAATAATAAGAATAAAGATATACCTTTTCTTCTATTGTTTTTGTCCGTTCATATCAAAGTCTTAGAGATATACTTATTTTTAAAGGAAACTATACTTTTAAAGACATTCTTCCAATTATATAAATATTTAATAATGATGCTTAGGTATATAATTTTTAGAAATGTACATATATTCACTATTGGCAAATATTACTGGCCAAGTATGCTCATTATAAATGCCCTTATTTCTTATCTCAATACTAAGAAATGGATTTTCTTGATTTAATTCCAGAACTTCTAGATCTTCATGTTGAATAATGAAAGAGGAAAGTATTTAGGATAACAATGCGCGCGCTTGAGGACACACACTCACACACACAGATCTTCAATCTGCAATGATGACTGTTCTCTGAAAAATTGTGTGCCCAGGAATATTTTCACATTTCTGCCAAAAGCCTGAGTTTCTTCTACATTTAATTAAAGGTTTAGACCATCATTTCCCAGATAAAGAGAAAAATAAATGAATAAGAAACATATACTTTCTCCCCCACCATCCTCCCCCAACCCCTCCTCTCCTCTTTCCGCAATCAAGGCTTAATTGAATCATCATGATGAATTCTCCCGCTTCTAGAACTCCGTTAAAAGTTTTACAAAATGAGCCCCGCCCAAATCTCGTCTTCGCGAAGTAAGAAGATAAAGAAAGGATTGTATAATCGCACTGCGGAATCTAAATATTGAATTAAGTGCCTCGATTTCCTCAAAGAAATGCTGTGAAAGATGACGTGCTGGTATAGTAGTTTTGGGTCTTGAATATCTGCAGTGAAATATGGTATGCTAGTACCGTAGAGTTTATTTATATTTTAAGGTGGGGGATTTTTTTTCAAACTCTTGTTCCAATTTATGGTTGCTAATGGTAGCACAAGGTAAATGTATAATATTCTTATATCTAGAGAGAAGATCTTTAGTGAAATATGGTGCTAGTACCGTAGAGTTTAATAGTATTTAAGGGAATATATATATATATATATATATATATATATATATATATATATATATATATATATATATATATATACTGTTATTCCAATATCTGGTTTCCAGTGGTAGTACAAGGTAAATGCATAATGTTCTTATGTCTAGAGAGAGAGAGAGAGAGAGAGAGAGAGAGAGAGAGAGAGAGGGAAAGCTCGTACAATATTGTTAAGAGATACTTTTGATTTATGATTCCTTTATTGCCAGTAATTATTAAGATATTGAGAAGAACAATGGACAATAGAAACCATCTCTCTCTCTCTCTCTCTCTCTCTCTCTCTCTCTCTCTCTCTCTCTCTCTCTCTCTCTGCTAATACATTCATTTAATGGCAATATGATTAATCAGTCCTTCCCTCTCTGGCAAACTTTTGCCAACATTTCAAGTGATGATCTGTCATCGCCTTCTATTATGATTTGTTTCCAATCAGATGGACCCTCGTCAATCATCCTCCTACCGGCCCCCCGGGCGCCTCCCCGCCGCCCCCCCCCCCACCCCCCCCCCCCCCCCCCCACCTTCCGTGCGTTTGTTGTTTCCCTCTTGATGATTCAATTGGGTAATATAATCCCATAAAATTTGATGATACGGTTATGTTACACCGAATGTGCTTAACTTCCGCTTCGTGTGTCTGCCCGTCTGATTATGACTCCTCCTGGGTTTTGCTTTATCCGTGTCGAGTTGGTATTCCTCTCCTCTCTCTCTCTCTCTCTCTCTCTCTCTCTCTCTCTCTCTACATATATATATATATATATATATATATATATATATATATATATATATATATATATTATATAATACATAATTATCCTCAGAGAGAGAGAGAGAGAGAGAGAGAGCGTGGGGGGAATCTTATATACACATATATACATATATATCATACACACATAAATGTAAGCATACAAATGTTATATACCATCCATTCTCTCTCTCTCTCTCTCTCTCTCTCTCTCTCTCTCTCTCTCTCTCTCTCTCATATTTTGAAGTACAGATCAAAATGAAGCAAGTAAAAAAAAATAAAGTATCCCAACTACTCATAGAGTGGGTTAGGTTACACGAATATAATATGTATATTGTCTTAATACTTAGTTACAGCATCAGCTCATTGTAAAAATGATAACGAGCTTATCATCGTGTGGTTCACTTGTTGCAAAACGACTTCTTCGTGAACCTTTAGATTTATTTATATGTTTGGTTACTTTTCTTTCCCTTTATATCAGTATTTCAATTTAATTACCATCTGATGAATATGATTTTTTTAGGTAGCACGTTCAGGTATTGTGTGTTTTGTCTGCTTATTGAGAATTTTCACGGAAATTTTGATTTGTGTTTTGGTCATTTATATTATTTTTGGAAATTTTTGAAAATTTTCACGGAAATTCTAATTTTATTGTGAATACCTTTTATAACTACGAACATAATCATATGTTGTTTATTGAAAAATAACAAATAAAATCCAGGTAAAATATGTAATAAGATAATTTAATTAAGTAATATTATTAGTTTGGTAATAATAATGATCGTTTCTTTCAGTATCTACTGTTTTTGCGTTTGAATATGAGTAGATGTTTGTGTATTCGGTGTTTGTTTATCTGTTGTTAGTGAATTTATTATGCACGGTTTTCTTGTTTTGTAAGCTGCTTGTAAATAAACAGTTCGTTTCCCAGTATTTGTATTAGCTGTCATAGTTACGCAGTATCCTGGGACTCGTTGAAACACCTTTATATTTCTCCCTCTTTGTCTGTTGAGATTAAGTATGCTGTTTGCATCGCAGATTCCCGTGTAAGCCATTGTCATATTGGTCTTTGAAAAGTAAACAAACAAAGAAAATAAGAAATTCTCATAGTAACAGGAGTCTTAAATTGGAGAAACAACTCCACAGTCAGTATACGCACATGTATTTAGAGATAAGTCTGTGTAGAGAACTTTCTGTACAGATTTATCTTTAAATATCCGAGAGTTGGAAAGGGTAAATCGAACAGATTCCCGAAAGCTCTCTATACAGATTTATCTTTCATATATACACATATAAATAACTGACAATTTATTTCTCCAAAGTAAGAAAGATTTGATTGTTATATCTCGAACAAACTGAAAAGACCAAGACGACGACATGGAACAGTTTGGAAAGAGTGAATTGTTCGAAGCCCTTTCTAATCATTCACTGGCAACTGAAGATTTTTATGCTGTCTTCTTTATTCGCTCGAAGGTTCGTATTTTATCTTTTAAATAGATGATTTTGTTGTTACTTAGGCTTTTATCTTTTAAATAGATGATTTTCTTGTCACTTAAGAAGCGAAATCCATTGATATTCTCTTTCCTTTAAGTGAAAAAGATTCGCGAACAAAAGATTGTTTTACGTACAAAGTATATGATCTTTGAACTTATCATTGACAGGGAAATAAAAGCAACAACAGATCTAATCTTTCGATCAAAGGAAGTCGAGCGTGATCAGTGCATGGAAGGGTGTGTTCACAATTGCTTATAACACCAAGAGTTCGAGCCTCACAGCTCAGTGGGGTAAAGCTGAAAGTACTGAGGGAGAATCAATCTCTTTTAAAGTTTTGAAGTTTTGTTTTGTAATAAATCCGTTTGATGTTTGTTTACCTAATCAAAGGAAAAACATCGCTTTGGCTTCTATTTTTATGTCCAGTGATTAAATTAATTGGGCCATTTTCACCACGGATTTATTTTTTTTAACTTTGCTAATAAAGAGCTAAATATATTTCCCTCCTAATGCAGGTCATTAAAACTTTCTGTTGTTGTTTTCGTTGCCGTGTTTGATTGTTTGTCTTTTAAATGAATGCTGGGTGTGATTTTCTGATGATGGAAAAAATGGGGTCAGTTAGGACTAAGCGGGCAATCGAAATCATTTCTTTTAACATTTATGACTTGTGATTTTATGTTGGTCTTGCATATAGTAGTGAGGAAACTGGATTAACAGCAATAATAGTAGTAGTAATGATACTGCTAATAATACTGATAAAAATAATTTTTTCTATAATCATAATAATAATTTATGTGTATATATATTAGATAATATTATATATATATAATATATATAAAATAATAATAAATATATATATATATATATATATTATGATATATATTTAATAATTATTATAATATATATATATATATATATATATATATACTATATATATATATACATATATATATGTATGTATATATATATATTTGTTTATATAAAAGCTGCTTTGGTGAATAACTGGATGTATACACTAGCACTCTGTAAATGAAGCCTATTCCTTCAGCATTGTTATCCAAAGGGAATTTCTCCAAGGAGAACCTCCTCTTCCTCCTCCCCCCTCTACACGCCCCAACCTCACCCTTACACTCTCCCCCCCCTCCCCCAACGTCCCCAACCTTGACAGAAACGCTCTGGGGTGGAGTCGACTAAACTATTATATGAATGGATTCAGAAGATCCGAAGGGGATTGTCAGACCTTAATCTTCCGCTACGTTGGAGGCACAAGAACGACCCTGTGCTGGCGTCTGGAACTTCGCTGGAACCAGGAGGTCTCTTCCAGGGTTCCTCTTCCAGCATTCCTCTTCCAGTGTGTATTTCCCACGATTCCTCTTACAGGGTTTCTCTTCCAGGATTCCTCTT
>NC_087219.1:35360520-35363020 GCF_015104395.2 Macrobrachium nipponense
AAAACAAGCAAAAAGTACATAAAAGTTTCTTCCGCACGGTCGAGTATTCTGTATACAGCGTATAATTCTGTATGAAGCTCTCAGCCGCGGCCCGTGAAGCTTTCAGCCACGACAATCATGGCTAATTTTAACCTTTAATAAAATAAAAACTACTGAGGTTAAAGGGCTTCAATTTGGTGTGTTGGATGATTGGAGGGTGGAGGATCAACTTACCAATTTGGAGCCCTCTGGCCTCTGTAGCTTTTAAGATCTGGGGGCGGACGGAAAAAGTGCGGACGGACAGACAAATAATCACCTAATTGTCTCGTTTTTATTAAGAGGGTAAAAAATATATAATACAAATTACTGATTGATAATATTGACATATCTAGAGGAGTGTAAATTAAATAAAATTGTAAATGAATCTTATCTATTTTCAAGAGGTAGAATGAGTCAATTACTTGTCTCTAGGTTTTATTATGAGGATAAAAGTTTTTTAGGTAAGTTATGAATTAATATTGATATTTCTTGGTAGAAATACAGAAGAGTGTACATAAAAAAATTGTTAGGTGTATCTTATCATCCCTTTATAAAAGTAAAATAAAGTTGAAGATTTGTCATGATTTCTGAGACATTGACTTGTATGTAGTGATTATTGTAAGATTAAACTCAATTTAAATTTTAATTTCTTATCAATATCGATATATTAAAGTGGAATTACAGAGGAGTCCGACTGTGAATGGATTTAAAATTAATGAGGTTCAGTGATTAAAATCTACTGTGACATAAGGACGGCTATCAACATACAACCAAATGCATTTATAAGCCAGAGGAGTATCCCATTGTGGCCTCTATGTTTAGAGAGGTATAAGGTCTATTTTCGCGTCCCAGCCTGAAATGTTTCGCATATTCATTAGGTAATTGTGAAACCCTCAGTTAGTTATCTTGGCGACACTTCCACAGCTGTGGAAACAGTCACTTTAAATATATATATGTATGAATATATGTATATATATATATATATATATATATATATATATATATATATATATATATATATATATTTATATATGTGTGTGTGTGTGTGTGTGTGTGTGTGTGTGTACATATATTCGTATATGTAAATATATATATATATATATATATATATATATATATATATATATATATATATTTACTTTTTACCTGTATGTATAGATAGGTGTGTATAAACTTATATATATAGACATATATATAGATATATGCATATATAAAACGAGTTTTTAGGACCAAATATCACTCGTTTAAACAAATTAAGCAAACAGGCAATTCCCTTACCTCTTTCATTGCACATCGTTCTGGCATAAGCTAAAACTGCAAACTGGGCTAATGAATCCCTGTAGATACAAGAATATACTTTTTATTTCCCAAATTAGCTAAACATTAAATGGAACAAAATGAATACAAAAAGTGGAGTTAAAAGAATAAAGTCTGACCCCCAAAAAAACCGTAAACTGTCATTTTCCTCTCCTGAACTAGGTTTAAGTAAACACTCCCCCTAAATCTCAGTGTCTGATTAACTACGCCATTAAAATGGTCATTAAAGTCTCTAGAGAACCCATTCTCTTATATGGTGCCATGAACCTATCTGAAATAAAGAGGCATATTTATTACATCATTCCAACATGTGAAAGTTAATTAAAACGAACGTGTACACACTACACTTCTTTTTCTCTTTTCACTTCAAAGGGTAACTTTTCCAAAGTCTCGTATTACTCTACCTTGTGATGGGTGTTCTTGAACTTCGTCCAAGTGTGTTCTGTACAATGACACAAGCAATCAAAGAGTTTCATCTCTTCTTTGCATCACTTATCACTAAGGCCCATACACCACACGCTATGAACACACACACGGACAAGCCTTTTGGAGTGCCTTAGCAACAACGGATGGCCGCATGATTCAATCATGTGATCTCTGAGGTGTCACCAACCTCAGGTCGCATAGGTCACCATTCCTGGCTGTTTTTCATTTCAGCATTCTTCGAGGAGCCAAGCACTTATCAATAAGCGCCTCTGTCTCTAACCGGAAAAAGCTGAGATTAACAATTCACTACCACACCTTCTTTTAAGATATATATATGTATATATATATATATATATATATATATATATATATATATATATGTGTGTGTTTGTGTGTGTGTTTGTGTGTGTGTGTGTGTGTGTGTGTGTGTGTGTGTGTGTGTGTGTGTGTGTGCGTGTGTGTATAACTGTATAACTGAGTCACGAAAGTTTAGAATGTGATAAATGCATAAATAAAGGTATAGGCCACAAAGGAAAGATAAACAACAGATTAACTGCAAGATCTTTCGACTCAACGTCCTTTACTTAGCAGACAAACTGACTTACATGAGAAATAGAGCACAAGGAAGGGTCGTATAAGTGACAGATAGGGATTATGAGGAGATTAGTACCTAGAATCCAACACACCTGGAGAATGAGTAACCTTTCCAAACAAGCAAAAACATGGGTACAATTTAAGA
>NC_087219.1:35368020-35380520 GCF_015104395.2 Macrobrachium nipponense
CACCGAAAAAAACTGACCCAATTAAGAGACAGTCAAGCAATAAAAGAGCAAGCAAAAAAACATAGCGAAACAAGCAAACGTCATACTTCAACACTCTCCAACACCACTTCAGGCCACATCTCCACCTGATGTCAGGGAGGCTCAGTCGACTAATTGGGAAACGGTCAGGTGAAACCGGTGGTGATTCGACCTCTGGGAAACTGTGACCTGAGCTAAATGTTTTTTGATAAAACAAGCAACAAAGATGAAGTTATTGAATCTTCGATTTTTGGTTTGGTGAATCAGTTATTTTCTTTCTTTTTTTATCAAATTAGCAAGAAAAGACTGAACTTTTCATTCTTAGAGTTTTGTTATTTATTGAATCTTCGATTTTTGTTTGGTAAATCAATTATTTTCTTCTTATTTTTTCAATGAAATTGGCAGCACAAACGTAACTTTTCCTTCTTAGATTTTTGTTCCGTTAATTCAGTTTATTTATGTTTTTTAAGCAAATTAGTTAATACTCTTCCATTCTAGTGTAATATGCCACTCGGGTGTTTTTTGGTTTGGTAAATAAATTCTTTTTATCAAATTAACAAGAAAGATGGAACTCTTCGTTCTTAGATTTTTACTCTGTTAATTCATTTTTTTCTTAATTTGTCTTGTAAAGAAAATTAGTTAATGCTCTTCCATTCTAGTGTAATATAGTACTCGCTTGTTTTTATACTGCCTGTTCTGGTAATTCACTTTTTAAAATGCGTGTTTTAAAGGAAAAATAGTTGATGTATTTTCCATACTCTTGGAATAAGGTACTCTCTCCTTTATTTTGGTCTAATTGCGCGTATCACCCTTTATGTTCTCTTATTATTATTATTATTATTATTATTATTATTATTATTATTATTATTATTATTATTATTATTATTATTATTATTATTATTATTATATTGGTTGTTGTTGTTGTTGTTGTATAACCATAACAACATTCCCTTCTTCACCTGATTAAATAAAGCGTACATCTCACAAGCTTCATGAGAATAAGTCCAGATCTCCATCTTCATCACTTGGGAAAAAAAGTCAACCATAAATAAACCTTTAAAAGGGAAGCATATTTGCATTTCTCTATCCCTCATTCTTCGATTACCTTCAGAACAAACAAAAACTCGGCAACTCGACCGTCACCTTGTATTTGGTCTCACACTTTCGCTGCTGTAGTTTGAATATCCTTTATTAAACTCCAGCACTATTGGGAGTCCAAACACGCAAACCCCTTTTGTCAAACGCCAGGTGTGATTTGAGGTGCGAGGTTGGAAGGGGTTTCTAATTAAACACAGGTGTTCAATTAGATTTTATTATTATTATTATTATTATTATTATTATTATTATTATTATTATTATTATTATTATTACTATTATTTTGTTTTTATAAGTATTAGTTTTCTTCCTAATTATTATTATTATTATTATTATATTATTATTATTATTATTATTATTATTATTATTATTATTATTATTATTATTATTATTATTATTATTATCATTATTATTATTATTATTATTATTATTATTATTCCAGTGGTGAGTCCTTCGTCTTATATCGTGATGTTGCGGGCTCTTGAGTACGGTCAGAGCACCTCTCCGGCTGGTCGGGTTTTCATTGGTTCCTTGGAAGGTGACTCATACGGCGGGCGTTTACGAGTCTTGCAGACCTTCCCCATGTTGGGGGTATCACCGGGAGCTTCTTGATCGGCTTCTACCTGAGTGACGTCACCCCTGGTATTATTCTCATGTCCGGTTTTTGTTTCATGCGCGCTGGTACTTTCGTTGGGGGGTTGGGGGGGAGGGGTGTGGTCCTCCTAACACACGTCGGTATCAGGAACGCTTCTTGGGTGGTATTAAGGGGAGGCTTTTGTTCGAGGATAAGCAGCCCTTCTACGAGACACAGACGTCGTGGGTTAGGTGCTCTCCCGATGATCTTAATATTCCTGACGATGTCGTAGCCCGTAATGTTTCTCTGGTGTACTGCAAGGGCGTGCTGCCTAATGGCGCCCTCCTGGGCGTGGCAGAAGATCCTTTTTGACAGGCGCATTGTCGTCATGCCGACTATTAAGTATAGAGGACTGCGTCAACATCGAGAACAGAGCACTGGGGCAATATCTGAAAACCAGTGAAGACGAGTGGCTAAAGAGTGCATGGGAAGAAGGACTAATAATAGTAGACGAAGACCCAGAAATATATAGAGACAGGAGAATGACAGACAGAACAGAGGAACTGGCACAACAAGCCAATGCGCGACAATACATGAGACAGACTAAAGAACTAGCCAGCGATGACACATGGCAATGGCTACAGAGGGGAGAGCTAAAGAAGGAAACTGAAGGAATGATAACAGCGGCACAAGATCAGGCCCTAAGAACCAGATATGTTCAAAGAACGATAGACGGAAATAACATCTCCCCCATATGTAGGAAGTACAATACGAAAAATTAAACCATAAACAACATAGCAAGCGAATGCCCGGCACCTGCACAGAACCAGTACAAAAAGAGGCATGATTCAGTGGCAAAAGCCCTCCACTGGAGCCTGTACAAGAAACATCAGCTACCTTGCAGTAATAAGTGGTACGAGCACCAACCTGAGGGAGTGATAAAAAACGATCAGGCAAAGATCCTCTGGGACTATGGTATCAGAACGGATAGGGTGATACGTGCAAATAGACCAGACGTGACGTTGATTGACAAAGTCAAGAAGAAAGTATCACTCATTGATGTCGCAATACCATGGGACACCAGAGTTGAAGAGAAAGAGAGGGAAAAAATGGATAAGTATCATGATCTGAAAATAGAAATATGAAGAATATGGGATATGCCAGTGGAAATCGTACCCATAATCATAGGAGCACTAAGCACGATCCCAAGATCCTTGAAAAGGAATATAGAAAAACTAGAGGCTGAAGTAGCTCCAGGACTCATGCAGAAGAGTGTGATCCTAGAAACGGCGCATATAGTAAGAAAAGTGACGGACTCCTAAGGAGGCAGGATGCAACCCGGAACCCCACACTATAAATACCACCAAGTCGAATTGGAGGACTGTGATAGAGCAAAAAGAAAAAAAAAAGAAAAAAAAATAATAATAATAATGATAATAATAATAATAGTAATAATAATAATATTTTGGTAGAAGACCCTCTTTTAGGCAAACACTGTTAAAAAGAATGGCAGAATTAAGCGAGTTGATTTTATATATAGTTGTTTCTATTTTCCTTACAATTCGCTTCTCAGGCTCAGCGATGTCGCTGAATAACTGGCCAATATTCATATTGGGAATTTTCAAAAAATTATAAATGCTGAAGGTAATCTTTTATTAGAACAGGATATCAGGTCCAGGTCAAGCGGAGGTCGTCGTCAGTTCTGGTATTATTCCGTAGGCGTAGTTCAGTTCGGGGCCGGGGTCGTCTTCGGTTTAAGGGCTGGTATTGGTGCTGGTATCACGTGACGTTTCGACCTTCTCGCAGGTCATCTTCGGACGAGTCGTTTGAAGAGACTGTAGCAAGACAGGTCGAAACGTCACGTGATACCAGCTATACCAGCTGTACCAGCACCAATACCAGCCCTTAAACCGAAGACGACCCTGGCCCTAACTGAACTACGCCTACGGAATAATACCGGCACTGACGACGACCCCTGCTTGACCTGGACCTGATATCCTTTTCTAATAAAAGATTTCCTTCAGCATTTATAATTTTTTGAAAATTCCCAATATGAATATTGGCCAGCTATTCAGAAACATCGCTGAGCGTAAGAAGCGAATTGTAAGAAAAAAAAAACAATATATAAAATCAACTCGCTTAATTCTGCCATTCTTTTTAACAGAATAATAATAATAATAATAAAATAAATAAATAATAATAATTAAAATAATAATAATAATAATAATAATAATAATAATAATAATAATAATAATAATAATAATAAAAAATTAATAATAATAATAATAAAGAATAATAATATAGAACAACAGTAGGAGAGAGGAAAACCAACCTAAGCATGGCGTGGATAGACTATAAGAAAGCCTTCGACATGATACCACACACATGTCTAATAGAATGCCTGGAAATATATGGGGCAGAGGAAAACACCATCAGCTTCCTCAAAAATACTATGCGCAACTGGAATAAAATACTTACAAGCTCTGGAATAAGACTAGCAGAGGTTAATATCAGGAGAGGGATCTTCCAGGGCGACTCACTGTCCCCACTACTCTTCGTAGTAGCCATGATTCCCATGACAAAAGTACTACAGAAGATGGATGCCGGGTACCAACTCAAGAAAAGAGGCAACAGAATCAACCATCTGATGTTCATGGACGACATCAAGCTGTATGGTAAGAGCATCAAGGAAATAGATACCCTAATCCAGACTGTAAGGATTGTATCTGGGGACATCAGAATGGAGTTTGAATTAGAGAAAAATTGCGCCTTAGTCAACATACAAAAAAGGCAAAGTAACCGAGAGAAACTGAAGGGATAAAGCTACCAGATGGGAGCAACATCAAACACATAGATGAGACAGGATACAAATACCTGGGAATAATGGAAGGAGGGGATATAAAACACCAAGAGATGAAGGACACGATCAGGAAAAAATACATGCAGAGACTAAAGGCGATACTCAAGTCAAAACTCAATGGAGGAAATATGATAAAAGCCATAAACACATGGGCAGTGCAGTAATCAGATACAGCGCAGGAATAGTGGAATGGACGAAGCAGAACTCCGCAGCATAGATCAGAAAACCAGGAAACATATGGACAATACACAAAGCACTACACCCAAGAGCAAATACGGACAGACTATACATAACACGAAAGGAAGGAGGGAGAGGACTACTAAGTATAGAGGACTGCGTCAACATTGAGAACAGAGCACTGGGGCAATATCTGAAAACCAGTGAAGACGAGTGGCTAAAGAGTGCATGGGAAGAAGGACTAATAAAAGTAGACGAAAGTACCCAGTCCCAGGAAATATACAGAGACAGGAGAATGACAGACAGAACAGAGGGACTGGCACAACAAACCAATGCACGGACAATACATGAGACAGACTAAAGAACTAGCCAACGATGACAATTGGCAATGGCTACTGATGGGGAGAGCTAAAGAAGGAAACTGAAGGAATGATAACAGCGGACAAGATCAGGCCCTAAGAACCAGATATATTTCAAAGAACGATAGACGGAAATAACATCTCTCCCATATGTAGGAAGTGCAATACGAAAAATGAAACCATAAACAACATAGCAAGCGAATGCCCGGCACTTGCACAGAACCAGTACAAAAAGAGGCATGATTCAGTGGCAAAAGCCCTCCACTGGAGCCTGTGCAAGAAACATCAGCTACCTTGCAGGTTAATAAGTGGGTACGAGCACCAACCTGAGGGAGTGATAGAAAACGATCAGGCAAAGATCCTCTGGGACTATGGTATCAGAAACGGATAGGGTGATACGTGTAAACAGACCAGACGTGACGTTGATTGACAAAGTCAAGAAGAAAGTATCACTCATTGATGTCGCAATACCATGGGACACCAGAGTTGAAAGAAGAAAGAGAGGGAAAAAATGGATAAAGTCTCAAGATCTGAAAATAGAACAAATTAAGGAAGGATATGGGATATGGCCAGTGGAAATCGTACCCATAATCATAGGAGCACTAGGCACGATCCCCAAGATCCCTGAAAAGGAATCTAGAAAAGCTAGAGGCTGAAGTAGCTCCAGGTCTCATGCAGAAGAGTGTGATCCTAGAAACGGCACACATAGTAAGAAAAGTGGATGACTCCTAAGGAGGCAGGATGCAACCCGGAACCCACACTATAAATACCACCCAGTCGAATTGGAGGACTGTGATAGAGCAAAAAAAAAATATATATATATATATATATATATATATATATATATATATATATATATATATATATTATTATTATTATTATTATTATTATTATTATTATTATTATTATTATTATTATTATTATTATTATTATTATTATTATTATTATATTATTATTTAATATATTGCTGATGTGACTCTTTCAACAACATGTAGAAAGACTTACTTCCATTTCTGCTTAACGTTCTTTGCAAACTTATTCGATCAGTTTCCTTGAAAAGGCTTAAAATACACCTTTTCTGTCCCTATAACATGAAATGGACGGCTCTTAAGAGAAGCTAACACTATGAATAAAACCCCACCCAACTTGCCTTTAGAATTTAGAATTTCTCGGGGTTTCCGTTTCCCCTCTTCCGTCCACCTTTTCGTCCAAAAAAAGTAAAATAAAACTAAGTCTTAACTTAGAATGTTATTATCTCAGAACGGTGAATAATTTCTCGAGATAGTCTCCTTTTGTAAAGAGTCGTCTTTAACCATACAAAGCGTCCTCTTAAGACGCTGCAGGTCCTTTGTATACGAAATTCACCTGCTGGTTCTAAGGTTTGATATAATTCCTCGTGAGCTCGCGCTACCTGCTAAGCCCTGGAAAGGATAAATAAACGTGGAATGTTCCTCGAATGCGAGAGGTGTTGCAGATGAGTTGGAAATTGAAGTAAATTGCTGCTTATTTCTTATGCTAATACGCCAGTCAGGCTTGAACGGACGGAGTGGCAATTTATTACCATAATAATTCGGACTCATTACGTTGTGTGGGAAGGTTCTACCCCCATTTTATTTAAATATGATCTAAGCTACTTCATCATTTGATGTTAAGATATACTGCGAGTTCTGGGGAGATGAAGGAACAGAACAAGATAACCGAAATAGACTCTCTATCATAATGTATTTTTTTTTTTACTTTTAATCTCATTTTTCGTGAATGATTAACAGACTTTATTATAATTAATTTTTTTACTCTTAATCTCATCTTTCATGAATGATTAGATCTAATCATCTTATAATTTTGATTGTTGAATTGAATCCAGTTCCTCCAAAAGGCATTATTATTATTACTATTTTTTTTCTATCATTTTCCTTACTATGTGTGCTGTTTCTAATAGCACACTCTTCTGCATGAGTCCTGGAGCTACTTCGGCATCTAGTTTTTCCAGGTTCCTTTTCAAGGATCTTGGGGTCGTGCCTATTATTATTATTATTATTATTATTATTATTATTATTATTATTATTATTATTATTATTATTATTATTATTATTTTGTCACAGTGTAAACATTCATATTTAACTAAGAAGAGGCACTAGTTTCCATCTATTTACCATTTCATGGCCACTCAGGCTTTTACAATTAAAATAAATACATTAAAACCATGTATTATTATTATTATTATTATTATTATATTATTATTATTATTATTTATTATTATATTATTATTATTATTATTATTAGAGATATTTGTACTCACGAATACTAAATTTCCCCCTCGTTCACCATTTCTTGGCCTCTCTTTTACAATTAAAAAATATATGAACACGAAAAACTTATTTTAAGAAATCTGCCATTCCTACAAACACATGAGAATCCTGCTTGAATTTTTTACGTGATTTAATCTCTGCTCCTGTGCGTGCTTGGGCCTCTCGTTCTTCAAGAAGGGACTAAATTAAATTATATATTCATAAAACATTTATTCGGCAAGAGACTTCAAGGCCGGTTGTCTCTTGCTAAGCCGAGACAAATTTCATTTCTTTGAAATGCAAAAGCCCACAGAAAAGCAGCTATTCGAAATTATTTTAATTATAAATGCCCGGAGGAGTCATTCGAAATTATTTTAATTATGTAAATGTCGCTGATTTAATACTTTCCTTCATTTCTTCCAAATGAATAAGTGATTAACCAGCTCATAAAGTTCTTTGGAGTTTAAACTGATTATTTTGAATATAATGTAATATTGCAAGTTTTAGATATTATTATTATTATTGTTGTTGTTGCTGTTGCTGTTGTTGTTGTTGTCGTTGTTGTTGCTATAATGATAATAATAATAATATTCAGCTCACTAACCGATCTGTCAACTGTACACCAACCCCCTCCCAACCTTCTCCCCCCCACCCCGCCTGCTATATACGTACACCTATGAAACTAATATGTCAATAATAAAATAATAATAATAATAATAATAATAATAAAATAATAATAATAATAATAATAATAATAATAATAATAATAATAATAATAATAATAATAATAATAAAATAAATTATTATTATTATTATTATTATTATTATTATTATTATTATTATTATTATTATTATTATTATTATTATTATTATTATTATTGTTGTTGTTGTTGTTGCAATGATGAAAATATGACAGAGCTTGCAACCTCATCCCATAAATGTTGAATATCGGAAAGGAAATATCTTCTGGAAAGGGGTAAATGTAGAATAATCATTAAGTAAATAAAACTGTATATAATATACATGGATGATGCTTGTAACGTAAGGTTCGAAACATTGTCCACGGTTACATAGTCGCCACAGAAATGCATAAAATGATATATTTTTATACATATATACATATATATAAATCTCCATTAAAATAGGTATACTTCTCACAACAAAGTTATTCTTATGACCCACGTTAATCAATACGTTGCTCGTGGCAATTCCAAAAAAATTGTAAAAAAAATATATAAATAAATAAAATGAGAACAGATGAGATATATTGCATAAAAAAATGTTAGCATCATTTTATTGTTGCATTTTTCTATGCGCGGCTAAGGCTTCTCATGAATGGAAAATAGAAATGTCGAAATAGCTAAAAAAAAATTTAAAAATAAATCAGTATTGACAGAGACGAACAATACAAATCTGCTCAAAAATAGACTGTTATTTCTTCATGGTTATTTTTTTCGTATATTTGCATATTATATTTTCTTTTTTATTTTATGGTATGAGGTGAATGTTTACTGTAGGAATTCAATGGCCAGCTTTGGTATGTAAATGTGAATGAGATGTTCTTTTGAATAATCAATAATAATAATAATAATAATAATAATAATAATAATAATAATAAGAATAATCAATAATACTAATGAATAATAATGATAATAATAAATAATATAATAATAATAATAATAATATAAATATTAATATTATATTAATAATAATAATAATAATAATAATAATGTGTTATACGTGAACATTTTATTTAAAACATTTTATTCTTTTAAGTAATAATAATAGTAATAATAATAATAATAAATATTTTATAAGTGATTATTTCAGTTCAGTAATAACAATAATAATAATAATAATAATAATAATAATAATAATAATAATAATAATAACAACAATTAATAATAATAATAATAATAATTAATAATAATAATAATAATAATAATATCCCTCTTGCAAACAAAAATCTCCATTGCAAAAAAATCTAAATTTTTCAAGGCTTTGTTGATTACCCAAATGTTTGCAAGAATTCTTCCTTGTAATTATACAGATTCCGATTCCATCTTTATTCTATGACATGCATTTTCCAGGAATTTTCTTTGGAAACGTCCGGATTCCAATTCGTCGTGAACCCCTAATTGTATTTTGCTCTATTTTTCTTGTATTCAGCGAAATAAGCATTGGATTTCACCACGAAATGTCATTCGTATAAATAAAGAAGAACGTCTTCCCCAACCCCTCGTATCCTCTTAATTCATCCCGGGATGAAAGAGCAACCCCAGAAAAATAAAAAAATAATCCTCTGAAAAAAAAAAAAAATGTGGTAACTACGCTTGAGCAGGAAGATTTTTTTTTCTTCTTTTGTTTTTTTACCTCGTTCTAATTAACTCCAGGATGAAGTTAGCGTGGGAGAAGAGTGAGTGTGGGTTAATCATGACTCCTTTCTTAGTGGTGAGAGGGTTTTTTATGAGATGGGTCATTTTGTTTAGTACTAATGTTTTGTGTGTATATATATATATATATATATATATATATATATATATATATATATATATATATATATGATATATACATATATATATAAATAATGAAATTAGGAATTATGAATTTACGTAGTAGATATATTATATTTGGTTGGGTATATTGATATTATATTATATATCAGTAATATATATATAAATATAAATATATCTTATTTTATATTAATAATTATATTATATATTTATTTATAGATTATATATATATATGTATAATATATATAAATATATATATATATTTATGGTTAATATGAATATATACCGTAAATACCAATACAATATTTCGATGTAATGTTACACACCTAGATTTCTCTACAGACGCAGAAAAAAAACAAATCAAACAGATCTAATAAACACACATTAATTTCATTAGTAGTTAATGAGGTTCTTGTAACAGAAACCTTTTCAATCATTTTCATGTTTCCTGCTAAAAAAATTAAAAAACTTAAAAAAAAAAAGTCTCACTAAATTCATGTCATTTAAGGTAGCACAACCGTTTGAGACGCATTTCAACGCGTGGAACATATATACCTCAGGCCGGAAACAGTGGCTGATTTAAGAAGGGGGGGGAGATCGCCCCTGGCCACGTGCCCCTCCAAACCCCCAACCCCCAGCCATAGATTTAAATGATAGAAACATTTGCCTCTTTTCAGTAAATTTTTATTCAACTAGCAACAATTTGCTTCGTTAATTACATTTCTCAACAACAAACAACAACAACCAACAATAGCAATAACGACAGACTGTTTACATATTGGTGTGCTTACCTATATAAATATTGATACATATGTGCCGTATGTGTGTACACTCACACACACACACACACTCCATAATATATATATATATATATATATATATATATATATATATGTGTGTGTGTGTGTGTGTGTGTGTGTGTGTGTATATATATATATATATATATATATATATATATATATATATATATATATATATATATATATGTATGTGTGTGTGTGTGTTTGTGTAAGCGTGTGTGTGTACGTATATAAATAGATAGATACATACATACATTTCAATATTCTGCAAACAATACTTCGTATTTTGGTATTAAGTATTAACTGGCATCAAATGCTCGAAAAAACCTCCTATTTTCTTAAAACCTTGAACTTTAAAAGTCTTTGTTTAAATGGTTTTGAGGACATTGAGATTACATATCGTCTAGTTTTATTATTATTATTGTTATTATTATTATTATTATTCTTATTATTATTATTATTATTATTATTATTATTATTATTATTATTATTACTCGAAGGTGTTGTGTTTGTTCGTGATATGAAACAGCAATATAGTTTCTGATACGCACTTAGTTCTGTATTCGGATGCATTATTATCATTATTATTATTATTATTATTATTATTATTATTATTATTATTATTATTATTATTATTATTATTATTATTATTATTATTATTATTATTATTATTTCGTTGAATGATATAGCTACGCAGCAAGCATTTAGTTTGTAGGCATCTTATGCCTTTTGTCTCACAGCTAAATAGAAAGCATTTATCTTGCAATTAGATTTTGCCATTTGCATTACTTTCGTCAACTAATTCTCTTCTAAATTATATTAAGATATTATCGTCATTTTGCCAAGAAGGTTGTGTAGATATCCCTGTTATTTATTTAGAGTATTATTATTATCATTACTCCGTAATACCTCCTGAGGACACAAAAAACAACAGGACTTGTTAATGAGGAAGACGCTACGGTTATGTAAACGGTATTACAAACCCCGAGTCTCTCTCTCTCTCTCTCTCTCTCTCTCTCTCTCTCTCTCCTTTCCAAGGAACGCACCTGAAGCCTCTCCTCTCTCCCATTAAGGGCAATTAAGCCAATTTATAGCATTCATAAATCCCTTCCAACGAGGAAGCTTGAAGGAGCTCAAGGAATTAAACCGAGAGGAAGACGAAACGGAAAAAAAAAAATCCTTTGTGCAATCGTAAGTTAAGTGGAATGGATGGTTTTAGGAGGAAGGTCTTCAGTGTGGTACAGAGTCTTACAGGGTCCTGCCATTCAAGTGTAAGGATGGTTTGGGAGATGTAACTGCGTCTATTTTCCTTAACCGTAATCTTGCCCTGGCAGATGTTTCAGAAGAGAATTCACTCAGTGAGGGGGTAGTACCGTCAGTGCACCTCAGTCAGCCCAATGTGGGCATTACTTAAGGTTCTTTGTAGCGTCCCTTCGGCCCTTAACTGCAACTACTTTCATTCCTTTTACCTGTACCTCCATTCATATTCTCTTTCTTCCACCGTACTCTCCACCATCTCATAACAATTGTTTCATAGCGCAACTCCTTAGAGGTTTTCCTCCTGTAACACCTTTCAAACCTTTCACTGTCAATTTCCGTTTCAGCGCTGAATGGCCGTTGTTGCCCCAGTGCTTGGCATAATGCCAAAAATCTATATAAATTCAAAATCAGAAGAGAGTTCACTTAGCAACGTTCCCAGAGACAGAATTAGGTATATAGGTTACCAAACCTAGAGCCTAGGCCTAACCTAACCAGTTAGACATTGTGGTCCGGACGTCAGTATAGAAGCGAAAACAACGATTGGTAAGAGAAGTAA
>NC_087219.1:35385520-35398378 GCF_015104395.2 Macrobrachium nipponense
ATAATAATAATAGGACCATATTCTTTTGGGAGCTTGAATTGCAAGATGATGGCCCCTGTGGTGAAATGCTCCCAATATGATAGGGTGCATCTCTGAATAATAATAATAATAATATAATAATAATAATAAAATAATATAATAAATAATTATAATAATAATAACAATAATATAATAAAATTAACATTTCGGAAGGAAACCCTCTCGTAGACATGTTTTGTTAAAAATGACTGCTGCTTCAGCACTATTAATCTTCTAGAGAGTCTTCTCTGTTTTTCTGACGACGGCTTTCTCGTTGTTGCAACGCACCAAAGGGCATGGTAAAATTCGGTTGAGTCATTTGGTTTATTATTGCTTATACAATTCTCTCTCTCCCCCCCCCCCGCTCTCTCTCTCTCTCTCTCTCTCTCTCTCTCTCTCTCTCTCGTCTCTCTCTCTCTCTCTCTCTCTCCAACGTGACGCTTCTTCCTGATCCGCTGGACATTATCAAGCGATGACTGCTGAGGGACTGAATTCGAGTGGCGAGTCCTTCTTCTTATATCGCGAAAACTCTGGCAGGTTGAGTTTTCGTTGGTTCCTGGGAAGGTGACTCATACGGCGAGCGTTTACGAGTCTTGCAGACATTCTCAGGCGGGGGATATCACTGGGAGCCTCTTGATTGGCTTCTACCTGAGTGATGTCACCCCTGGTATTGTTCTCATGATGTGTTTCACGTCCGGTGTTTGTTTCATGCGCACTGGTACTTTTGTTGGGGGAAAGGGGCGTGGTCCTCCTCACACACGTCAGTATCAGGAACGCCCTCCTGGGCGTGGCAGGAGGTCCTTTTAGACAGGCGCATCGTCGTCATGCTGATGTAAATCCCAGGGCATCCTTGGGCGGGGCATACGTATCAGTAGACAACGTTGGACTGCTTTAGGGGCTCTCCTACGGGAGGGGAGGGGTTGTTCTTCCTCAGGAGGTCCTTGGTACGCAGATTCTTATAGTAAATAATAAGGGACACTCTCTTCCCTTCCTCCATAGGGCAGATGTGTTCTTCTATTATTTTCTTCATGGCTGCTTCTTCCTCCTTGTATTGGTGGTGCATGAAAGCTTTGTAGAAAAGTTTGATATCCTCCGGGGGTGGAATGTTCCTTCTCTCTTCCTCCGTCATGTACCACTTGTCAAGGGCAGCTCGTGTTTTGTGAGTTTATTCGAGTACCCATTATTAATCAGCATCTGGGATGCTCGGTCGAGTTTGAGGTGCGTGTCCTGCCACGTCGAACAGTGCAAGAGGGCCCTCCTGACGAAGGCCCTGACGGTGGTGGTCTTGAACCGCACAGGACACTAGCTATCTCCATTTAGACAAAGTCCAAGGTTCGTAGCTTTGGTGTAGACTGTTGTCGATAGCTTCTGATTCGTCTTCGTGACAAGGACGTCGAGGAAGGGGAGCCGATCGTTGCTGCTGTACTCGACGGTGAAGTTGAGTGCGCTGTGACGCAGGAACTGCTGTCGAAGGGCTTCTACCTCATCCTCGGAGTCGGCTTGCACGAAGATGTCATCGATATAGCGTCTGTATGTGCGGGGACATCTATGTTGCCAGAAGACCCTTTCTTTCACTTCTCCCATGTAGAAGTTAGCGAAGAGGACTCCTAAAGGGGACCCCATCGCTACGCCATCCTTTTGCCGGTACATCTGTCCTCGGTGGGAGGTGAAAGGGGCTCTCTTCATACAGATATCCAGCAGGGGTATTAACGAGTTTTCTGGGATATTCGGGGGTATCATATCGGGATTCCTATATACCAGCTCCATGATGATCCCTATCGTCTCGTCGACTGGGACGTTGGTGAATAGGGACTCAACATCTAAGGACGCCATGGTTCCCGCACCAGAGGAGTCGCGGATCTTCTCCAAAAATTCCCTTGACAAGTGGTACATGACGGAGGAAGGGAGAATAAACATTCCACCCCTGGAGAATATAAAACTTTTCTACAAAGCCTTCATGCACCACCAATACAAGGTGGACGAAGCAGCTATGAAGAAAATAATAGAGGAACACGTCCGCCCCATGGAGGAAGGGAAGAGAGTGTCCCTTATTAATTACTATAAGAATCTGCGTACCAAGGACCTCCTGATGAACAGCAACTCCTCCCCGCCTGTAGGAGACCCCCTAAAACAGTCCAACGTTGTCTGCTGATACGTATGCCCCGCCCAAGGATGCCCTGGGATTTACATCGGCATGACAACGATGCGCCTGTCTAAAAGGATCTCCTGCCACGCCCAAGAGGGTGCCATTAGGTAGCACGCCCTTGCAGTACACGAGAGACGACATCATCAGGAATATCAAAATCATCAGGAGAACCCCTGACCCAAGACGTCTGCGCCTCCTAGAAGCGCTGCTTATCCTCGAACAAAAGCCTCCCTTTAATACCACCCAAGAAGCGTTCCTGATACCGACGTGTGTGAGGAGGACCACACCCCTCCCCCCCAACGAAAGTACCAGTGCACATGAAACAAACACCGGACGTGAAACACATTATGAGAACAATACCAGGGGTGACGTCACTCAGGTAGAAGCCAATCAAGAGGCTCCCAGTGATATCCCCCGCCTGAGAATGTCTGCAAGACTTGTAAACGCCCGCCGTATGAGTCACCTTCCCAGGAACCAATGAAAACTCAACCGGCCTGAGAGGTTCTCTAGACTATGCTCGAGAGGCCGCAACATCGCGATATAAGAAGAAGGACTTGCCACTCGAATTTACGGGCTGCTCTGTGAGCAAGAGCCCGTGCTGACGCATCGCTTGATAATGTCCAGCGGATCAGGAAGAAACGTCTCGTTGGAGAGAAAGAGAGAGAGAGAGAGAATTGTATAAGCAATAATAAACCAAATGTCTCAACCGAATTTTACCATGCCCTTTGGTGCGTTGCTCGCCAGTCTAAGCAACAACGAGAAAGCCGTCATCAGAAAAATAGAGAAGACTCTCTACAAGGTAAATAGTGCTGAAGCAGCAATCAATTTTAACAAAATAATAATTATAATAATAGACCATATTCTTTGGAAGCTTGAATTGCAAGTCCATGGCCCCTGTGGTGTATTTGTTT
Source organism: Macrobrachium nipponense (assembly GCF_015104395.2). Classification (NCBI taxonomy): domain Eukaryota; kingdom Metazoa; phylum Arthropoda; class Malacostraca; order Decapoda; family Palaemonidae; genus Macrobrachium; species Macrobrachium nipponense. The sequence continues at coordinate 35,388,596 of NC_087219.1, forward strand.
CTTAAGGATAGGGTTCATCCTCAGAATAATAATAATATAATAATAATAATAATAATAATAATAATAATAATAATAATAATAAAATAATAAATTCAAAATCAAATTCATTCTGATTTCTTTAAGAATATCTTATGACCACTATATATTCGGATGGACTGGATATGTGATATTTATAATGTTATTTTAGTTTTTGTTCTGAGGTCTATTCATTACATTGCCTCTGTTTCGTTTTAAGTATTCTTCCTATTTCGAAAGTTGAGAGATTAAAGTGAGGAAGAAAGGAAAAAGGGAAGGAAATTGATATTGAAATTGAGCAGTTATAGATCAAAGAGCTGGCGATTAGAACGAACGCTCATTCTCATATGCATATATATATATATATATATATATATATAGATATATATATATATATATGTATAATATGTATATCATATATCTATCTCTCTATCTGTCTATATATATATATATATATATATATATATATATATATATATATATATTATATATATATATATAATATATAGACCACGACAGATAAAGAGATAGATATATGATATACATATACATATATATATATGATATATATATATATATATATATATATATGCATTAAGCTACAAATGTCCTTTAATATCCAATTCGCTGTACCTCGGAATACATCGCATATGCATATATAAATAATACATAGTATATATATGTATATATATATATATATATATATACATATGTGTGTGTGTGTGTGTGAGTGTGTATCCCTTGCCTAATTAATTGAGCAAAAGTTTAACACTAATGCTTGAAAAAAGTATCGTTAGTGAAATATACGACAAGATCCTGAGAGGATGAGTACTTGTTTAACCTGGAAGTGCCTGAAAACTATTCCTGACTTGATCCCAGAAACAATTTACAACATTTATTAACTTGATCAGAACACTTTAACAACATCATAACTTGATCAGAACACCTAACACCTGTCGCTTGTAGTAACGTAGCTACAGCTTTCGTAGAACACACGGGTGACAATTCGCACAGCTGTTACAGCAGGTTATCCACAGTAATATTCTGCATTGGCGGATCTGCGTGAATTCTTCATGAGTGTGTCTCGTTAATTGACTGAGCGAGTGTTGAGGGACTTTTTTTTTTATGAAATCCGTATTCAAGTTATGTTTCTGTAATATCCGTGAACAATCGAGCATTGCAATTTTATGGATGAGAGAACGCGACAAGTTGGGGAAAGGGTGAATTTATTTGATATGCACATTTATACATAGTATACATTTCATTATTATTATTATTATTATTATTATTATTATTATTATTATTATTATTATTATTATTATTATTATTATTATTGCTAAAGAAGGATTACAATATTATAGATTTGAAAACACGTTAATACGAGAAAATGGTGAATATATTTAAACGATACACATTATTATTATTATTATTATTATTATTATTATTATTATTATTTTGTTAAAAATGATTGCTGCTTCAGCACTATCAATCTCGTAGAGAGTCTTCTCTATTTTTCTGATGACGGCTTTCTCGTTGCTGCTTATACTGGCGAGCAACGGACCAAAGGGCATGGAAAAATTCGGTTGAGTCATTTGTTTTATTATTGCTTATACAATTCTCTCTTAAACAACCACTACGCTCTACGGGCTGCTCTTGAGCAAGAGCCCGTGCTGGCATAAAGCCAGCTTAATCTTAAACAACAACAACAACCACTACCATTACCACATTCCCACCATCTTGAATTACGGGCTGCTCTGTGAGCAAGAGCCCGTGCTGACACAAGGTCAGCTTAATCAAAAACAACAACAACAACACTCAAGAATTCAGTCCCTTAGCATTCATCGCTTGATAATGTCCTGCGGATCAGGAGGAAAACGTTGCGTTGGAGAGAGAGGAGAGGGAATTGTATAAGCAAGAATTGTATAAGCAATAATAAACCAAATGACTCAACCGAATTTTACCATGCCCTTTGGTGCGTTGCTCGCCAGTATAAGGAACAACGAGAAAGCCGTCATCAGAAAAATAGAGAAGACTCTCTACAAGATTAATATTGCTGAAGCAGCAGTCATTTTTTACAAAACATGTCTACGAGAGGGTCTCCTTCCGAAATATTATTATTATTATTATTGCCAAAGTAGGATTACAATATAATGGACGAGGAAACACGGCATTATGAAAAATTTATGAATGTATTTGAAGGGCGCACGATATTATTATTATTATATTTATTTATTTTTTTTTTTGCTCTATCACAGTCCTCCAATTCGACTGGGTGGTATTATAGTGTGGGGTTCCGGGTTGCATCCTGCCTCCTTAGGAGTCCATCACTTTTCTTACTAGTGTGCCGTTTCTAGGATCACACTCTTCTGCATGAGTCCTGGAGCTACTTCAGCCTCTAGTTTTTCTAGATTCCTTTTCAGGGATCTTGGATTGTGCCTAGTGTGCTCCTGGATTATAGGGTACGATTTCCACTGGCATATCCCATATCCTTCTTATTTCTATTTTCAGATCTTGATACTTATCCAATTTTTTTCCCTCTCTTTCTCTTCAACTCTGGTGTCCCATGGTATTGCGACATCAATGAGTGATACTTTCTTCTTGACTTTGTCAATCAACGTCACGTCTGGTCTGTTTGCACGTATCACCCTATCCGTTCTGATACCATAGTCCCAGAGGATCTTTGCCTGATCGTTTCTATCACTCCTTCAGGTTGGTGCTCGTACCACTTATTACTGCAAGGTAGCTGATGTTTCTTGCCAGGCTCCAGTGGAGGGCTTTTGCCACTGAATCATGCCTCTTTTTGTACTGGTTCTGTGCAAGTGCCGGGCATTCGCTTGCTATGTGGTTTATGGTTTCATTTTTCGTATTGCACTTCCTACATATGGGAGAGATGTTATTTCCGTCTATCGTTCTTTGAACATATCTGTTCTTAGGGCCTGATCTTGTGCCGCTGTTATCATTCCTTCAATTTCCTTCTTTAGCTCTCCCCTCTGTAGCCATTGCCATGTGTCATCGCTGGCTAGTTCTTTAGTCTGTCTCATGTATTGTCCGTGCATTGGTTTGGTTGTGGCAGTCCTCTGTTCTGTCGTCTTTCTCCTGTCTCTGTATATTTCTGGGTCTTCGTCTACTTTTATTAGTCCTTCTTCCCATGACACTCTTTAGCCACTCGTCTTCACTGGTTTTCAGATATTGCCTATTGCCCCAGTGCTCTGTTTTCGATGTTGACGCAGTCCTCTATACTTAGTAGTCCTCTCCCTCCTTCCTTTCGTGTTATGTATAGTCTGTCCGTATTGCTCTTGGGTGTATGCTTAGTGATTGTCATATGTTTCCTGGTTTTCTGATCTATGCTGCGGAGTTCTACTTTCGTCCATTCCACTATTCCTGCGCTGTATCTATTACTGGACTGCCCGTGTGTTTATGGCTTTATCATATTTCGGCGTTGAGTTTTGACTTGAGTATCGCCTTGAGTCTCTGCATATTCTTTCCTGATCGTGTCCTTCATCTCTTGGTGTTTTATATCCCCTCCTTCCATTATTCCCAGGTATTTGTATCCTGTCTCATCTAGTGTTTGATGTTGCTCCATCTGGTAGCTTTATCCCTTCAGTTCTCGTTACTTTGCCTTTTTGTATGTGACTAAGGCGCATTTTTCTATTCCAAACTCCATCTGATGTCCCCAGATACAATCCTTACAGTCTGGATTAGGGTATCTATTCCTGATGCTCTTACCATACAGCTTGATGTCGTCGATGAACATCAGATGGTTGATTCTTTTGCTCTTTTCTTGAGTTGGTACCCGGCATCCATCTTCTGTAGTACTTTTGTCATGGGAATCATGGCTACTACGAAGAGTAGTGGGGACAGTGAGTCGCCCTGGAAGATCCCTCTCCTGATATTAACCTCTGCTAGTCTTATTCCAGAGCTTGTAAGTATTGTATTCCAGTTGCACATTGTATTTTTGAGGAAGCTGATGGTTGTTTTCCTCTGCCCATATATTTTCAGGCATTCTATTAGCCATGTTATATTATTATTAATAATGAAAAGCACCCAAACTTACTGTGTGAAACGTGTTTACTTATAAGTATTTACATTTTATTTTACATATAAGTAAACACGTTATACACTGTAATTTTGTGTTTCCTTTTCGATCTTCAGAGAAAAACAGGAAGAAGCTGTTTGGTTCACTATTATTTTTTTTTTTTTTTTTTTTTTTTTTTTTGTCTCTATCACAGTCCTCCAATTCGACTGGGTGGTATTTATAGTGTGGGGTTCGGGTTGCATCCTGCCTCCTTAGGAGTCCATCACTTTTCTTACTATGTGTGCCGTTTCCAGGATCACACTCTTCTGCATGAGTCCTGGAGCTACTTCAGCTTCTAGTTTTCTAGATTCCTTTTCAGGGATCTTGGGATCGTGCCTAGTGCTCCTATGATTATGGGCACGATTTCCACCGGCATATCCCATATCCTTCTTATTTCTATTTTAGATCTTGATACTTATCCATTTTTCCCTCTCTTTCTCTTCAACTCTGGTGCCCCATGGTATTGCGACATCGATGAGTGATACTTTCTTCTTGACTTTGTCAATCAACGTCAACGTCTGGTCTGTTTGCACGTATCACCCTATCCGTTCTGATACCATAGCCCCAGAGGATCTTTGCCTGATCGTTTTCTATCACTCCCTCACGTTGGTGCTCGTACCACTTATTACTGCAAGGTAGCTGATGTTTCTTGCACAGGCTCAGTGGAGGGCTTTTGCCACTGAATCATGCCTCTTTTGTACTCGGTTCTGTGCAAGTGCCGGGCATTCGCTTGCTATGTGGTTTTTTATGGTTTCATTTTTCGTATTGCACTTCCTACATATGGGAGAGATGTTATTTCCGTCTATCGTTCTTTGGATATATCTGGTTCTATGGGCCTGATCTTGTGCCGCTGTTATCATTCCTTCAGTTTCCTTCTTAGCTCTCCCCTCTGTAGCCATTGCCAATTGTCATCGCTGGCTAGTTCTTTAGTCTGTCTCATGTATTGTCCGTGCATTGGTTTGTTGCCATTGCCATCCTCGTTCATTCTGTCATTCTCCTGTCTCTATATTTCTGGGTCTTCGTCTACTTTATTAGTCCTTCTTCCCATGCACTCTTTAGCCACTCGTCTTCACTGGTTTTCAGATATTGCCCCAGTGCTCTGTTTCGATGTTGACGCAGTCCTCTATACTTAGTAGTCCTCTCCCTCCTTTCCTTTAGTGTATGTATAGTCTGTCCGTATTTGCTCTGGTGTAGTGCTTTGTGTATTGTCATATGTTCCTGGTTTTCTGATCTATGCTGCGGAGTTCTGCCTTCGTCCATTCCCACTATTCCTGCGCTGTATCTGATTACTGGCACTGCCCATGTGTTTTAGTGCTTTTATCATATTTCCAGCGTTGAGTTTTGACTTGAGTATCGCCTGAGTCTCTGCATATATTCTTTCTGATCGTGTCCTTCATCTCTTGGTGTTTTATATCCCCTCCTTCCATTATTCCCAGGTATTTGTATCCTGTCTCATCTATGTGTTTTATATATTATTATTATTATTATTATTATTATTATTATATTATTATTATTATTATTATTATTATTTTTATTATTATTATTCAGAAGATGAACCCTATTCATATGGAACAGCCGCACTGTAAGGGCCATTAACTTGAAATTCTAGTTCCGATGACGTCATTTCAAAGAGAGAATAAAGTTGGTAAGAAATAATATATTAAGAAGAAAATCATATCAAAACTTACATCTCCTCAGGTAATCTTGGCCACCTTACAAAACCTAACCCAACCTCAAACGAACTTTTCCCCTAAGATGTAGTGATGCTATGATATATGCCGACCATATTTATGTCGGTCTGTTAACGATTAAACGATGGAAAAATTCGTTATAGCTATTCGTTTTAAGAGGGCTAGTTAACGAAAAAAAATATGAAAAACGAAAATGATAAACGGATTGAGTAGAGCGGACACCGGCAGGATTTTAATGGAAATCCGAAAAAAAAGTAGATTGCCATTTTGATTACACATACATGATTTAGGTCTGAGTCTCTCTCTCTCTCTCTCTCTCCTCTCTCTCTCTCTCTCTCTCTCTCTCTCGCTTAATGGATGATCTCATAAATACCACGAAGTTCTGTTTTGCCTTAAAGGGATTATATCGATTGTTTTCACAATGTATTTTGGGAGTCACAAAACGTACGGTCATTGTGAGTGAATACTTTTTGTAATATTTACAAAAATTATTCCATGTACTAAAATATTACTTATAACCAATAGCTAATCCTTTCTGTGTATCGTATTTACACGATTAGTGAAAAAACTACTGTAGTACTTGCAAAAATGATTCAATATGCTAAAACTCATTTAAAACCAAATATATAAACCTTTTCTGTGAATCGTATTTACATGAGGGATGAGGCTGCAAGACACAGGGCCATGACCCTATTTGCATCCACACAAAGAAACTGTCAAAGATAGTCACGCTGTGTGTGAACGTATGAGTTTATGTTGCTCTTTGTGTCTCTGTGGGTGTGAGTGTGTTTGAGCGTGTGTTTGTATGGGTTTGCTTGTGTTTGTGAGTAGGTTTGTTTGTGTGAATGTGTTTGTATGGGTTTCCATGTATGTGCGAGGGAGTGTATTTGAGCGTGTGTTTGTAGGGACTTGCATGTGTGTGTGAGTGTGCTTGTATGTGAGTGTTTGTGTGTCTCTGTATGTTTGATTGTGTATGTGTGTCTGCATGTGTGTGAGTGTGTTTGTATGTGTGTGTTTCTGTGTTTGATTGTATATGTGTGTTGGTATATGTGTGTGTGAATGTGTTTGCGTGTGTGTTTGTATGTGATTGCATGTGTGTATGTGAGTTTATGTGTATGTGTGTGTACGTATGTGTCTGTGCATTTAATGACACTGAACTGATGAAAATAATAGAAATATCCACGAAATTGCCTTAATGAATATAACTTTCTGATTACATTAAGTCTTGCCAGATCAAAGTTTAATTGTCCTGGAAAAAGAAAATACACCATTGTCTCTCATGCATTGCAAATATGCTGACTTTGCATTTTGGATTCAGTTTCTCGTACTGAATTCATTTCAGGGAGTGCTGTACAGGATTTATTCACTATTATCTCTGACAGGATTTATTCACTATTATCTCTGACTTCGAGCTGGATTTAGTTGATATTTCCAACGTTATGTTGGACGATATAGTGATGAGGATAAATCATTGTAAGTATGCACAACTACATACAACTAGCATGTATGTATGTATGTATATATGTATGTATGTATGTATGTATGTATGTATGTATGTGTGTGTGTGTGTGTGATCATTTGACATCAAACGTCAAAATCTCGACCGAATAACATCCAACAGCAATAAGCTCTGCATACAGCACATATCACAATCGTTCTTCTCCTATTCATATTTTTCATCGCTCGAGATGTTAGACGTCCATTACAGTTAGGTTTACAGAACAAGCAAATCCTTTTCCCAGAACAACAGCAAGCCAATATTGTTGGAGAGGACAGGTAATATCACTATGATACGCCCTTAATCAAATATGCAATTTCAGCTTCACTTGTGAGTGGGATACTTTGGGAAATATACGTGTACACGCGTCCTAGGTTCGCTGAAACCCCTGGGGGAGGGAATGGTTTTGGAATTTTTTTTACTTCTGCTGAGATAATGTATGTACATATACATACATACATACATACATACATACATACATACATACATATATACATACATACATATTTACATAATTTATTTATATGTAAATATATGTATAATATATATATGTCTGTATATATATGTGTATGTATATATATGTATATGTATTCATACATAATATGAATATACGTAATATAAATATACATATATATATATATATATATATATATATATACATATATATACACACATATATATATACGTATATATATATATATATATATATATATATATATCTACATATATATATATTGTGTGTGTGTGTGTGTGTGTGTGTGTGTGTAGATATATATATATATATATATATATATATATATATATATATATATATATATATATATATATATATATATATATATATAACTATGCATTAATGCATATATACACAACTTTTCCACGTGAAAAATGAAACTTTTATTTTCCCTGTGGCAAAATGTATGTATATATAAATCACGTATATACATATATATCTATATATAGGCATATTTATACACACATACATACATACATACACACACTCACACGGTTAACCCAAAATTTCTTACATATTTACTTTTCAACAACTCCCACATGAATCTATAAGCCTGGCCATTGTTGCTCAGCCAGAGCTGAATTGCAGAGCCTGGCTATTGTTGGAGCGCATGCTATTGAAGCCCTTTCTATACATCCAAAAGCTACGCTTTATTGGACGGATAACCTTTGATTAGTTGTTGTTGATTAAGTCTTCTCTTGTAGTTACTTTTCAATAATTAATGTTAATTTAGGTTTTTATTTGGAGGTGGGGGGTGGGTGGGTGGTTAGTGGAATAGTATCGTATTCGAGGAGTTTCGTGTGTTTAAAGGATTGGGTAAAGTACCTTAAACGAAGCCTACTGTGCACCGCACCTCCTGCGATTTACCGTAGGCATTACTTAAGGTTCTTTGCAGCGTCCCTTCGGCCCCTATCTGCAACCCCTTCCATTCTTATTACTTCACCTCCTTTCATATTTTCTTTTCTTCCATCTTACTTTCCACCCTCTCCTAACAATGGATTTTACTTTCAATTTCCTTTTCACTGCTGAATGACCTCATAGGTCCCAGCGCTTGACTTTTGGCCTAATGTGAGGTTTTAAGCTTCATAACCTATTTGGGATTATTATTAATATTATTATTATTATTATTATTATTATTATTATTATTATTATTATTATTATTATTATTATTATTATTATTATTATCTTCTCTATTTTTTCTGATAACTCGTTTTTCATAATCCGCGAGACTGCTAAGTAATTGGCCTATATTCATGGTGTTATTCTGGTTTTATTTTTTTATCAATGTCAAGGTCTGCTATCTTCAATACTAAATACTAAAACGAATGTCCCGCAGATTATGCAAAACGAATTATCAGAAAAATAGAGAAAATTCTTTATAAGATCATTTTTTTTTTTTTTTTTTTTGAGGGCGGCCGCTATCACAGTCCTCCAATTCGACTGGGTGGTATTCTTAATGTGGGATTCCGGGTTGCATCCTACATCCTCAGGAGTCCATCACTTTTCTTACTCTGTGCGCCGTTTCTAGGATCACACTCTTATGGCATGAGTCCTGGAGCTACTTCAGCCTTTATTTTTCCGGACTCCTTTCCAGGGATCTTGGGATCGTGTCTAGTGTTCCAATGATTATGGGTACAATTTCCACTGGCATATCCATATCCTTCTTATTTCTATTTTCAGGTCTTGATGCTTGTCCATTTTTTCCCCTCTCTTTCTCTTCAACTCTGGTGTCCCATGGTATTGCGACATCAATGAGGGAAACTTTCTTGATTTTGTCAATCAACGTCGCGTCTGGTCTATTGCGCGTATCACCCTATCTGTTCTGATACCATAGTCCCAGAGGATCCTTGCCTGATCGTTTTCTATTACCCTTTGGGTTGGTGCTCGTACCACTTATTACTGCAAGGTAGCTGGTGTTTCTTGCATAGTCCCCAGTTGGTTGTATAGTCCTTTCTGTTGGTTCCGAATAGTTTTGTTCTCTTGGTATCCC
>NC_087219.1:35398878-35401378 GCF_015104395.2 Macrobrachium nipponense
ATTTGCATGTATCACCCTATCTGTTCTGATACCATAGTCCCAGAGGATCTTTGCCTGATCGTTTTCTATCACTCCTTCAGGTTGCTCCAGTGAAGGGCTTTTGCCACTGAATCATTCTTCTTTCTGTACTGGTTCTGTGTAAGTGCCGGACATTCGCTTGCTATGTGGTTTATGGTTTCATTTTTCGTATTGCTCTTCCTACATATGGGAGAGATGTCATTTCCATCTATCGTTATCATTCTTTGAACATATCTGGTTCTTAGGGCCTGATCTTGTGCCGCTGTTATCATTCCTTCAGTTTCCTTCTTTAGCTCTCCCCTCTGTAGCCTTTGCCATGTGTTATCGCTGGCTAGTTCTTTAGTCTGTCTCATGTATTGTCCGTGCATTGGTATGTTGTGCCATTCCTCTGCTCTGTTTGTCATTCTCCTGTCTCTGTATATTTCTGGGTCTTCGTCTACTTTTATCAGTCCTTCTTCCTGTGCACTCTTGAGCCACTCGTCTTCACTGGTTTTCAGATATTGACCCTGTGCTCTGTTCTCGATGTTGACGCAGTCCTCTATGCTTAGTAGTCCCCTCCCTCCTTCCTTTCGTGTTATGTATAGTCTGTCCGTATTTGCTCTTGGGCGTACTGCTTTGTGTTTGTCGTATGTTTCCTCGTTTTTGCTGTGAAGTTCTGCCTTCGTCCATTCCACTATTCCTGCACTGTATCTGATTACTAGCACTGCCCATGTACTTATGGCTTTTATCATATTTCCGGCGTAGAGTTTTGACTTGAGTATCGCCTTAAGTCTCTGCATATATTCTTTCCTGATTGTGTCCTTCATCTCTTGGTGTTTTATATCCCCTCCTTCCATTATTCCCAGGTATTTGTATCTTGTCGCATCTATGTGTTTGATGTTGTTCTCATCTGGTAGCTTTATCCCTTCAGTCCTTCTTACTTTGCCCTTTTGTATGTTGACTAAGACACATTTTTCTATTCCAAACTCCATCCTGATGTCCCCAGATACAATCCTTACAGTCTGGATTAGGTTATTTATTTATTTCCTTGATGCTCTTACCATACAGCTTGATGTCGTCCATGAACATCAGATGGTTTATTCTGTTGCCTCTTTTCTTGAGTTGATACCCAGCATCCATCTTCTGCAGTACTTTTGTCATGGAATCATGGCTACTACGAAGAGTAGTGGGTACAGTGATTCGCCCTGGAAGATCCCTCTCCTGATATTAACCTCTGCTGGTCTTATTCCAGAGCGTGTACGTATTGTATTCCAGTTGTGCATTGTATTTCTGAAGAAGCTGATGGTGTTTTTCTCTGCCCCATATATTTTCAGACATTCTATTAGCCATGTGTGTGGTATCATGTCGAAGGCTTTCTTATAGTCAATCCATGCCTTGCTTAGGTTGGTTATCCTTCTCCTACCGTTCTTCATTACCATTTTGTCTATCAGGAGCTGGTCTTTTGTGCCCCTATACTTCCTTCTGCAATCTTTCTGTTGGTGGGGGATGGTGTTTTGTATCCTCTAGGTAGTTGTATAGCCTTTCACCGATGATACCTGTTAGTAACTTCCACATTATTGGTAGGCAGGTGATAGGCCTGTAGTTTATTGGCTATATATCCCTTACTCTTGTCTTTTTGTACTAAGGATGTTCTTCCTGTGGTCATCCATTTGGGCGCATGGTGATTTGTGATACAATGCTGGAGTTGTTCTGCTATTTATGGGTGTAGAGCCTTGAAGTTTTTGAGCCAGTATCCATGGACTTCATCGGGACCTGGGGCTTTCCAGTTGGGTATTTTCTTTAGTTGGTGTCTGATTGTGTCTGTCGTGATCTCAGTGAATCTTTGTTTTTTTCTCCCCCTGTTTCTTCTTCCTTAACTTCCTGGAGCCATGTTGCATGTTTGTTGTGTGATACCGGATTGCTCCATATGTTTTCCCAGAGTCTTGTACTTGGTTCGGCTTCAGGAATTTCTTAGTGGTTGTCTTCCCCTCTTAGTTGGCTGTATAGTCTTTTCTGGTTGGTTCCGAATAGTTTGTTCTGTTGGTATCCCTTATTCCTGTTCAGGTACCGTTGGATCTTATGCGCTTTGGCCTTAAGCCTCTGTTTTACATCTTCTATTGTGTTGATTAGTCCCCTCTCCTGAACTTTTTATTTCTCGTTCAGTTCCTTCCTTGTTGTCTTGCTTCTTAGCTTTTTTTCTGCCACCTCTTTCAGTTTACTCAAGTCAGACCTCAACACCATGATTTGCTTTTCCAGGCGCCTTTTCCAAGGCGGTTGCTGTTTTGGTTTCTGTTGGGTTGGTTGTGCTGTGGTGTTGGTGTTCGTATCCCCATCAGTTCTGCTATTAATCTGGCTCCTGCATATGCCAAATTATTTGATTCTGTGATACTGGTGGTGTGTATTATTCCAATTATTTCATTGACCTCACGTGTTTTCTCCGTTAATTTCTTGGTGATGTATGCTTTCATAGAGGGGATCTTTGTTCTCTCTGTATCTGGCTCCA
>NC_087219.1:35408878-35416378 GCF_015104395.2 Macrobrachium nipponense
TGTAAAAAATGTCGAGGTTCGCGTAGGGACAGAGGATCTGCTGGAACAGGACTTCGACGATTACCAGTTTTTCGGATCTTTCAAAGGCCCCGGAACTCCAGAACAAGTGGTAATCCTCAACCGGGACTCCCACCCACTCATGGCTCGGTATGTACTTGTCCGACGGGCTGACTACTACTCATGGTGTGTTTTGTTAAACAATTGGGATTGTAAACTACAAATTTGCCACATCGAAATTAGTTAAGAATGTTTAACCAGTTGCATTGTATGCTCCACATTTTCCACATTGAAATTAAATAATAGATTTTAACCAGTGGCATTGAATATTACAACTCTGCCACTGTATACTATAAATCTGCAACACTGAAATTGGTTAAGAATGTTTAACCTGTTGCATTGTATGTTACAAATCTGTTACACTGAAATTAGCTAAGAAAATTGAACCGATTCCATTGTATACTGCAAATTTGCCACATTGAAATTAGCCAAGAATGTTCAGCCACGTGCATTGTATACTATACATTTTCCACATTGAAATTAGATAATAAATTTTAACCAGTGGTATTGAATATTTCAATTCTGACACATTGAAATAAGTTAAGAATGTTTAACCAGTAACACTATACTGCAAATTTGCCACATTGAAATTAGCTAAGAAAGTTTAACCAGTTGCATTGTATACTACGCATTTTCCACATTGAAATTAGGTCATAAATTTTATCCAGTGGCATTGTATACCACAAATTTACCACATTGAAATTAGCTAAAAAAATTTAACCAGTCTCATTGTATACTACAAATCTGCCACACTGAAATTAGCTAAGATTGTATACTACAAATTTGTCACAGTTGCATTGTATACTATGCATTATCCACATTGAAATTAGATCATAAATTTTAACCAGTGGCATTGTATACCACAAATTTGCCACATTGAAATTAGCTAAGAATGTTTAACCAGTGACATTGTATACTATAAATTTGCAACATTGAAATTTGTTAAGAATGTTTAACCAGTAACATTGTATACTACAAATTTGTCACATTGAAGTTAGTTAAGAATGTTTAACCAGCTGCATAGTATACTTTAAATTTTCCACATTGAAATTAGCTTAGAAAATTTAACCAGTTTCTTTGTATACTTCAAATCTCCCACACTGAAATAAGCTAAAATGTTTAACCAATTTCATTGCATACTACAATCTGCCACATTGAAATTAGCTAAGAATGTTTAACCAGTTGCATTGTATGCTACACATTTTCCACACTGAAATTAGATTATACTACAAATTTGCCACATGGAAATTAGTTAAGAATGTTTAAACAGTGATATTGCATATTATAAATTTGCCACATTGAAATTAGTTGAGAAAGTTTAACCATTTGCATTGTATACTACAAATTATTTATCAAAGTTTTTTATCAAAGGCACAGCATGGCTTTGCTGTACGATGTGCCTATTTCTCTCTCTTGAAATACATAGCTGTTTATATCTGAAACCTGTATTGTATTATTTGGTGAATTATTGCATTCGTATCAACTTCATTTAATGCATCTAATATCCACTGTAAACTAAAGTTTGGTAATAAATATATTGTTGTTGGGAAAACCTCTCTATCGCGAGAGTATATATAATTTTCTAAGGGGTCCACAATAATAAAGAATGTTGTGAGTCCGTGTATGATTTTTAAAAACTTTACAAAAAGCTTTCCAATCCTTTCCTGGGTTCATCTTGTGTTTTAAAAATTATACACGGACTCACAACATTTTTTATGACTGTGGACCCCTTAGAATAAAATAAATATATTATGATTTTTTTTTTTTCACATTTCATGAACAATATATTGCAAGGTTTTTAGGGAAGTGCTACCAGGGTCTCTATAGTGTTAAGAGAAAATTTTTGCACAAGCTTGAGTAATATTTATACTTTTGTAAGCTAGCCTTGTTGCACAAGTTCTTTATAAAATAGAAGGCCTGGTATCAAGGGAAATACAGAAGAATGTTAAAGGAATAAAACTAGTTTTAAGAGCCAATTGTTGCAAAGATCTTGGCATTTAATGGACAAAAAAAAATGTCAACATGAAAAAAAACCTTGAATTGATGCATATAGTGATCACTCATATCTAAATCCCTTCTAATACCCAGAATATTCTAAATATAAAACTAAGAGTTCCATTACAGTTAGAAACAGATAATTAGTGTCTGATTGGAAATGGTATTTTTAAGGGCTTAAGGAAATAATATGGTCATATGCTTTGCAAAAGGGCCACGGTTCCAGTCCTTTCCAAGTCTTCAGGTAATTTAAGTTGTGTGACAATTCAACTGCTTTATGTTCTCTGTAAAAGAAAACTACTGAGGCTAGAGGGCTGCAAAGAGTCAAGTTGACCATTCATCCTCCAATCATCAAACATTCCAAATTGCAGCTCTAACCTCAGTAGTTTTGATTTTGTTCATGGTCAACGTCAGCCATGATCGTGAGTTTCATACGGCGTTAGACGCGGTACAGAAAATTCGATTGCGCTAAAGAAACTTCGGCGCATTTTCACTAATTTCTTTCGATATTACTGCAAGGTACTATACTACTCTATTGATTTATAATCTGCATTTCATTATATATCATATTATGTAGTTGGGGAATTTTGACTGTTTGCTTAGATCTAAGGAGAACATCATTAGAAATTCACAGGATTCACTATGTGGCACCATCATGTTATGTTTTATATATATATACTATATATATATATATATATATATATATATATATATATATATATATATATATATATATATATATATATATATATATATATATATATATATATATATATATATATATATATATATATACGTTTGTATGTGGTATGTGCACACACCTCCTATGAAATTGCTATGAACATCACTCAAAAAGAATTTTTTTCTGAAACATTTTTATCCTTATATGATTAATATAATATAAGTTGAATGATTCTTCCAGAATGAAGATTGGTAATGTCAAGAAAAATGGTAGATTTATATAATCTTTATTGTTGCAAATAACGGTAAAATATAGCGCAGGCGCACCGATAAAATCATTGTTCTTTGTTCTATTCCACTTAAAACTGTTCACCTAAGGTGCTATGTTCCAAAGTTGAAGATTGTGAATTTTACACATTTTTTAATAACAGCCAAGTCATGCACGGTTGTTTGCTTGTTTGTATGGTGTTTTGACGTTGCACGGAACCAGTGGTTATTCAATAACGGACCAATGGCTTTACGTCACTTCCGAACCACGCCGAGAGTGAACTGCTATCATCAGAAATACACATATCTCATGGCTCAATGGAATGCCCGAGAATGGAACTCACCGCCACCGAGGTGGCAGGTCATGACCATACCGATCATGCCACTGAGGCGCTAAGTACGGTTGCTCTGATGGAATTACAGTTCTTATTAGTTGAAGCTGTTTATTTAAGGTGCTATTTTCTGTTCCTCAAGATTGTAAATATTGAACATTTTTATTTGGATGGGTCAACAATAAAGATAAATTCAGTATATGATTTTATTATGTGTACTTTTGTTGTCACACCTAATAAAACTGTCTTCTCCGAAGTGTATTATTCATTTCCTTCTATTATTGTTCTTGAAATTTATATTCGGTATATCCTTGGCGCCTATTAATTCCAACAGTTCTCTAAATAACTTTTTAGTGTTTAACCCATATTTCTACAGACCTTGAACCTGATATAACTATCATAACAGCTAGAAATCCACAAGTTACTGTCTTTGATTAAAGCAACGAATTGATTCTTAAGAATCTTTTTTGTGAAACACAAATACATCACACGCTGATATAAATGATTAGATGATTTACGCAACCTCCTGTACGTGGGTAGAAGGGGTCAACATCTCTTGGCAACACACACTCATATATTACATACACGAATATAAATTCATACATAAATATACGCGGATACATATATATAATGCCATAAGGTAAAACAGCTGTCGCGACAAAATTCAATTAAATGGAAGAAGGATGTCTACGTATTTTTCACCAGAAATTGTGTGCGTGTGTGTGTGTGTGTGAGTGAGTGCATGACTGTTGGGGTCCAGAACAAAGTATCGACAATATACTGGCAGCAGATGATGTAAGAATCTAGGAGATAAGCAAGCATATAATTGCAAAAGAATAAAGAAAAGGCTTAAGACAATATATAGCTATTGTGAACATAACGACAGTACATAATCTAGGAAGGAACGAGAATCATAATCAGGTTAAGAAAAAAAAGAAGAAAGGAATTTCCCTTTAGTGATTCGTTGTCACGGATTAAAATCGACTTTAGTTTGATCCTATAACAGAAAGCTATTCAATAAGAAGGTTTTTAAATGATGCAATCTATTAAGTTTTATAATATTCTTCCCTTCAAAGTCGCTCTGCATCATGGTTATCGAACGACAGGTTATTACGTAGCCAAAGTGCATTTAAATGAGAGAGAGAGAGAGAGAGAGAGAGAGAGAGAGAGAGAGAGAGAGAGAGAGAGATGTTGGTGCACGTATTTGGAGGCTACGTTTGTCGTCTTCTATATGACTGTCTGTGTGTGTATGAGAGAGAGAGAGAGAGAGAGAGAGAGAGAGAGAGAGAGTTTCTCCACTGCCATTTTTAACTGTAACATGAAGACTGAGAGACGTAGAAACCTTGAATAGGAAGATATTTTTTCCCCTGAGAAACGATAATCAATAGCTAGTACTGAAATAAGAGAGAGAGAGAGAGAGAGAGAGAGAGAGAGAGAGAGAGAGAGAGAGAGAGAGAGAGAGAGAGAGAGAGAGAGCGCTGCTCTAGCTTACCCAGACACATGCGTGTCATGTCAAATGAAAATCCGCCTCAAAATCATTCTCTCTCTCTCTCTCTCTCTCTCTCTCTCTCTCTCTCTCTCTGATTTACATCCAATGATTGCTGATTCATCCTCTCTGTAGCAGACACGTGCAGATTCATTAAAGTCTCCCGAATGCAATTTGAAATCCATCAATGAGATTGGGAGTCCCGAATGAGATTTCCCCCTCTTGGCAAAGATGAATGACCGTGGGATCGATTCCGTGGGTTTCGAAATATGCCTTAAACATATTTTAGTCTGCCCCAAAAAGGTTAGAGTCGACGTATTTTCCAGTACGTTTATGATGTTAACCCGGATGTAATATTTCAATAATTTACGTCCAGTTTTATCAATTTGAAAATTTTTATTTTATTTTCCGATAAATAATCTCTTCTTTCTGTATTTCCTAATTATCTTCTGTTATTCCTTTTAAATGAACACCATATTCGGTTGGAAACTTGCATTTTAAGTCAAGTGGCCCCCTGAGGCTTGTCCCATATGAACAGGGTTCATCTTCTGAATAATAATAATAAGGGATACCAACAGAACAAACTATTCGGAACCAACCAGAAAATACTATACAGCCAACTAAGAGGGTAAGACAACCACCAAGAAATTCCTGAAGCCGAACCATGTACGAAACTCTGGGAAAACATATGAAAGCAATCCGGTATCACACAACAAGCATGCAACATGGCTCCAGGAAGTCAAGGCAGAAGAAACAGGGAGAATAATGCAAAGATTCACTGACATCACGACAGACACAGTCAGACACTAACTAAAGAAAATGCACAACTGGAAAGCCTCAGGTCCCGATGAAGTCCATGTATACTGGCTCAAAAACTTCAAGGCCCTTCATCCAAGAATAGCAGAAAAACTCCAGCAATATATCACAAATCACAATGCGCCCAAATGGATGACCACAGGAAGAACATCCTTAGACCAGAAAGACAAAAGTAAGGGAAATATAGCCAGTAACTACAGGCCTACCTCCTGCCTACCAATAATGTGGAAGTTACTAACTGGTATCATCAGCGAAAGGCTATACAACTACCTAGAGGATACAAACACCATCCCCCACCAACAGAAAGGCTGCAGAAGGAAGTGTAGGGGCACAAAAGACCAGCTCCTGATAGACAAAATGGTAATCAAGAACAGTAAGGGAAGGAAAACCAACCTATGCATGGCATGGATACCACACACATGGCTAATAGAATGTCTGAAAATATATGGGGCAGAGGAAAACACCATCAGCTTCCTCAACAATACAATGCGCAACTGGAATACAATACTCTCAAGCTCTGGAATAAGACTAGCAGAGGTGAATATTAGGAGAGGGATCTTCCAGGGCGACTCACTGTCCCCACTACTCTTCGTAGTAGCCATGATTCCCTTGACAAAGTACTGCAAAAGTTGGATGCTAGATACCAACTCAAGAAAAGAGGCAACAGAATTAACCATCTGATGTTCATGGACGACATCAAGCTGTATGGTAAGAGCATCAAGGAAACAGATACCCTAATCCAGACTGTAAGGATTGTATCTGGAGACATCAGGATGGAGTCTGGAATAGAAAAATGTGTATTAGTCAACATAGAAAAGGGCAAAGTAACAAGGACTGAAGGGATAAAGCTACCAGATGGGAGCAACATCAAACACATAGATGAGACAGGATACAAATACCTGGGAATAATGGAAGGAGGGGATATAAAACACCAAGAGATGAAGAACACGATCAGGAAAGAATATATGCAGAGACTCAAGGCGATACTCAAGTCAAAACTCAACGCCGGAAATATGATAAAAGCTATAAACACATAGGCATCACCAGTAATCAGATACAGCGCAGGAATAATGGAATGGACGAAGGCAGAACTTCGCAGCATTGACCAGAAAACGAGGAAACATGTGACAATACACAAAGCACTACACCCAAGAGCAAATACGGACAGACTATACATAACACGAAAGGAAGGAGGGAGAGGACTACTAAGTATAGAGGACTTCGTCACCATCAAGAATAGAGCACTGGGGCAATATCTGAAAACCAGTGAAGACGAGTGGCTCAAGAGTGCATGGGAAGGACTGACTGCCTTACCCACAAATATACAGAGACAGCAGAATGACAAACGAAACAGAGGTATGGCGCAACAAACCAATGCACGGACAATACATGAGAGACTAAAGAACTGGCCAGCGATGACACATGGTAATAGTTACAGAGGGGAGAGCTCAAGAAGGAAACTGAAGGAATGATAACAGCGGCACAAGATCAGGCCCTAAGAACCAGATATATTCAAAGAGCGA
Source organism: Macrobrachium nipponense (assembly GCF_015104395.2). Lineage (NCBI taxonomy): Eukaryota > Metazoa > Arthropoda > Malacostraca > Decapoda > Palaemonidae > Macrobrachium > Macrobrachium nipponense. The sequence goes on from NC_087219.1 coordinate 35,416,036, forward strand.
TAGATGGAAATAACATCTCACATATGTAGGAAGTGCAATACAAAAAATGAAACCACAAACCACATAGCAAACGAATGTCCGGCACTTGCACAAAACCAGTACAAAAAGAGGCCTGATTCAGTGGCAAAAGCCCTCCACTGGAGCCTGTGCAAGAAACACCAGCTACCTTGCAGTAATAAGTGGTACGAGCACCAACCTGAAGGAGTGATAGAAAATGATTAGGCAAAGATTATCTGGGACTATGGTATCAGAACAGATAGGGTGATACGTGCAAATAGACCAGACGTGACGTTGATTGACAAAATCAAGAAGAAAGTATCACTCAATGATGTCGCAATACCAT
>NC_087219.1:35426378-35451378 GCF_015104395.2 Macrobrachium nipponense
TGCCTGTGGAGAGAGAAGAGAGAGAGAGAGAGAGAGAGAGAGAGAAGAGAGCCTGTAATACCCTCTGGGACTTGGGTTTTATAACAACCAGACAACACTGAGACGAGACTGTTCCACCTATAACTCCTATAAAAAGGGCGTATTTGAAACGCTGGACTTTTCAGTCTCGTTCCAAGTGTTTTCCGTCGGTAATTGAATGTCAAAAGGAAAGAAAGGATTCGCTTTTTTTTAATTTTGTTTTTATCCTGATGATGGGCAAAGCTTTGTGTCCTTTGTGAATATCCTTGCCTGATAAAGTTGAATATGGAATTCTTTGGATTGCCTTTTGCGTGGGATTTGTCAGTTTATCGAGGCAGGCTGACAAATCTATCTATCTATCTATCTATCTATCTATCTATCTATCTATCTATCTATCTATTTATTTACCAATATACAAAATGTTTTTTATATTACAGCATTTATATATGACAGTATGCAATTCATTATTCCGTAAATCTTACATTTAATTATACTAAGCTATTTGTTTTCATTATTGCAATAATGTTAATAAACAAAATATTCGTTAACAATCAAGAAATGACAAGAAAAAGGGAGGAATGCACTAAATATGTATATATATAACTATATTGGTTCTCTCTCTCTCTCTCTCTCTCTCTCTCTCTCTCTCTCTCTCTCTCTAGACATTTTTTTTTATTTCCCGTGGTGGTAAGTGCTGAAATAAAAACATCAATATTCATGGATGACGTCAGTGAGGGATGTTAGCCTATATAAATGCTCTTCTTCTTCTTCCTCTTCTTCTTCTTCTTCATCTCTTTAAATTCTCTTCCTTTTCTTCTTTTTCTTCTACTTCCCCATACTTCTTATCTTTAAATTCTCTTTTTCTTCTTAGTCTTTTCTTTAAATTCTCTTCTTCTTCTTCTTTTCTTTTCTAATTTCTCTTCTTTTCCTTCTTTTTATCTTTCAATTTTCTTCTTCCTCTTCTCCTTCTTCTTCTTCTTTTTCTTTTTCTTCTTCTTCTTCTTCTTAAATGATGATCTTCTTCTACTCCTTCTTATCTTGAATTTCTCTTAGTCTTCTTCTCTTTAAATTATATTCTTCTCCTTACCTTCAAATGCTCTTCATCTTATCTTTAAATTCTCTTCTTCTTCATCTTATCTTTGAATGCTCTTCTTCTTCTTCTCCTTAAATTCTCTTCTTCGTCTTCTTCTCTTTCTTCTTCTTCTTCTTTATAAATGATGATCTTCTTCTTCTTCTTCTTCTTCCTATCTTGAATTTCTCTCAGTCTTCTTCAATTTAAACTATATTCTTCTTCTTATCTTTAAATGCTCTTCATCTTATCTTTAAATTCTTTTCTTCTTCATCTTATCTTTAAATGCTCTTCTTCTCTTTAAACTCTCTTCTTTTTCTTCCCTTTAAATCTTCCTTTCTAAATTCTGAGAACTGGGGAGAAAGCTTCCCTTTGCCAGCCACTTGAAGGCTCCTCTTGGCTCAGTGGCTGCTGATGTATCGGCTTTCACGACGCCCCTCCCTCATTCCGAGTCTCACTCTCTCTCTCTCTCTTTATACAGCCAATGGGCTTCGTTTCCTTCCGCAAGTGATGTTTTGCCTCCTGGGTACTATGGGAGAGTCTTTGTCTGTCTATCTGTCTGTCTGTCTGGGGTATAAGGACAGTAGTCCCTATCTGTCTGTCTGGTATAGGACAGTCTCTGTCTGTCTGTCTGTCTGGTATATACAGTCTCTGTCTGTCTGTCTGTCTCTCTGTCTATTTGGGGGTATAGGAGAGTCTGTCTCTCTGTCTGTCTGTCTATTTGGGATATAGGACATTCTCTGCCTGTCTGTCTGTCTGTCTGGTATAGGACAGTCTCTACTTCTCTGTCAGTCTATGTGGGGTATAGGGCAGTCTGTTTGTCTGTCTTTCTGGTATTCGACGGTTTCTGTTTGTCCGTCCGCCTGTCTGGTATAGGATTCTACGTCTGTCTGTCTGTGTCCGATTTCATATTTCAATCTACGGACTTCAGTGCATTAAATCTGTTCAATAATAATAATAATAATAATAATAATAATAATAATAATAATAATAATAATAATAATAATAATAATAATAATCCAGAATTGTGGAAATAGATAATTTTTATATAAGTTTATTTACATTATTTATTTATATGATTGTGGTTTTTAATCACATGACAGGTTGTTATCATAATATCGTGAACTTCCTAGCAATAATAATAATAATAATAATAATAATAATAATAATAATAATAATAATAATAATAATATAATAATAATAATAATAATAACTAGGGAGATCATCTAGTGTTGATGGAGATCGGAATCACCAGGGCCAGGAATCTCAGGCATTTTAGTTGGCAAATTCCAACCATATATCTATCATGGAATGGAATATGGAATGTTGAGAGGTAGGGTAAACTGAATTCCAGACCCCTGCGTTAAATGGTCAAATTAACATCAGTTATTCTCTCTCTCTCTCTCTCTCTCTCTCTCTCTCTCTCTCTCTCTCTCTCTCTCTCTCTCTCCGTTTCCCTGTCCATTTCAGGGTCTAAATGAATGCTTTCCAAACAGACGCATTCTCAATTGCAACGTTGCATACAGGGCTTCCTTTTTGCAATTTCCTGTTTGGCTACACTGGTCACCAATTCAGTTGCAATATGCCTCTTTCTCTTTTAATATTGTTATTGAAATATTTTATGAAGTGATGCTTGCAGAGTTTGCGTACAAGCACACACACACATACACACACACGCACGCACACAAACGTACACACACACACACACACTCATTCACGGAATTAAGGAGCGTGATGAATCTATGAATGTAGGACCGTGTCCAAAAGGCCTAGAAATCACTCCTTGGTTTCACTTTTCCTTCGTGGCATTTGCCTTCATATAATATATATATATATATATATATATATATATATATATATATATATATAATATATATAGTGCTTCAGCATTCAATTATAAAAAGTCCAGAAGGAGTCCATGATACTATATTTAAAATGCCAAGTTTATTTCATAAGAGACGTCCGCACAACTGTGTGCATCATCAGTCTGTGAATAAAATACAAAGACATATTAAAATCATATAAAGTTAAAAGGAATTCACAATTTTAAAAAATAAAGTCTAAAAAAGATTAAAAAGAGCAGTAAATAAAAAGAGAGACTACTAAAAACACCAACCGTCCATGATCAGAGGTGAAGATGGAATGAGTTACAGTTGGCAGAGAGAAGCGACGACAACTATGCCAGGTACAGAGGTGACGAGGACAAATTACCGTTTAATGAGGCACCAGTCTTTTAAATATATAAACAACGACTCAAGCGTTGTTAGTTGGTCAGGATGTTTTACATAATCAATTATTGTAAAATGTTCTTTTTTAATTTCAGTCTTGCATATTATTGAGTGGTTTCTGATATTGGAAAATTCTGGTTGTTTTATCCTTTGACCTGTACGGAAGCTAAAGCCCAAATGGCTACAATATCTGACCCTCAGCAACCTCCGAGTCGATCCAACGTAAGAGCCCGGACATCCAGGGCATGTGAATTTATAAATAACGTTGGATCTCATGAAGGGCTGAAGGCGATCTTTAAAGTTAAAAAACGATCGAATAGTGCAAGGATTACTCGACACAAGCCTGACTTTAAGACACGGAATTTCCTGTTCAATTATACGAGTGAGGTTTAAGATAAATTTTGAATCTGAAAAATACGGAACAGTAGCATAAAATATTTTCTTCGGTACATCAAAAGTAGTTGTTGATGGATGCAAGAATTTGTTAAGTACCTTGTTGGTGATTTTATGTACTAAATCTTGTGGAAATGAATTGGCTTTGAAAAAGTTTGCCAAGAAAGACATTTCATTGTGAAATATTTGCCATGAGGAAGAATATTTAAGAGCTCTATTAATCAGCGTATAGATGGTGTTGAGTTTAAATGAGTATTGGCAAGAGCTATAAAAGTTATTGGTTAAACCCGTATAAGTTCGTTTTCTGTATACTGCCGTGTGAATTCCGAGTTATTTCTCGTTACCTTAATATCAAGATATGGAAGGCTGCCCTCGCTCTCTACCTCCATAGTAAAATTAATCTGAGAATGAACGTTATTAATGAATTCTAAAAACAAGGAGCACTGCCATGAATGTCTAAATAAAGCAAAAGTATCATCCACATATCTTCGATATAAAAATGGTTTAAAATTAGGGTCACAACCGTTTAAAAGTTTTGATTCTAAATCAGACATAAAAAAGTTAGCAAAAATAGGGCCTAAAGGAGACCCCATAGCAACTCCATCGACCTGCGAGTAGAGTTGTTTATTAAAAATGAACATCGAATCTTGCACAGCAAGATCGAGAAACTGTTTAAAAGTCAACCGGTCAAAACCATGAAATGTTGTATCATCATCAATAAAAATTTTGTCAAGTATAATATTAATAGTATCATTTACAAATGTCCCTCTTTACAAATGTTCCAAGGATCCATAGGTTCGCCCTGGCAAATCTATTATTATCGAGAAAAAATTCCCCTTTGGTTAAGCATATATGAAAATATATTAATTCCGAGGTAGAGCGAATTAGATATTAAAGGACATTGTAGCTCGATATATATATATATATATATATATATATATATATATATACTATATATATATATATATATATATATAGTATAAAACTGTATACGCATTAAGCTACAAATGTCCTTTATTATCTGATTCGTTCAACCTCAGAATTAGTATATATTCATGTATGTTAACTGAAAGGGAATTTTTAGTTGATAATGATTTTGTCGGCTCCCGGGCGCGAACCTAGGAACCCAGAAATCAGGACGTACAGAGAGAAGTGCCTTTAACCGTTTGGAGCCGACGAAATTATCAACTAAAAATTGCCCTTCAGTTAACATATATGAAAATATATTAATTCTGAGGTAGAGCGAATTAGATATTAAAGGACATTTATAACTTAATGCGCATATATGAATCACGGTGATGTGATCAGACTCATATACTGTTGATGAGAGAATATAGTATTCTTCTTCTTTCAAGTTTCAAAGGTTCTGTCACAGAGCCTTGAAACTCTAGCTTTAGAGGTCTGGAGTGAAAACCACCTGTGCTGTGAAACACAGACTCTGTTACCCAACTTCTCTTCACCTTTAGTTTTAGTCCAACAAACGTTCTACCTGACAAGGAAAACAAGATATCTCCCAACTGCCGGAGGCTGACAGATTATCATCGAGGAAAAAGCAAAACAAAAAGAAATATCACAGGATATCTGGCACTTGCAGTTCAAAGTATTTGCTTGATAACAATCAGCTCTTCTCTCTTTTAAGTCTGTTTACAGTGGGTCTTTATTATCATTTTTATTTCTTTTTATTGTTGTTGTCAATTCATATCTTACTTTTATTTTCTTATGAATGAGGTCTGTTTGAAATTATTTATGCCGCATTCGTTCAAGCTTAGGCTAATCCATTTATTTTTATACAGGTGTTATTTCAGTCACTCCTTCCACGCTGGCTACAGCGTGAAGCCCGTCAGGCTACTTTTGAATTTTCTGTAAAAGAAGACTATTGAGATGGCTTTTTGTCTGTCCGTTCGTACTCGGATCTTAAAAACTGCTGAGGTTAGAGGACTGCCAATTGGTATGTTGATCATCCACCCTCCAATCATCAAAAGTACCAAATTGCAGTCCTCTAGCCTTAGTAATGTTTATCTTATTTAATGTTAAAGTAACCCATGATAATGCATTAGAGGTGTCAAAAACAGGCCACCACTGGACCGTTGCGGAAAGCTTCTTGGGTCAACGCTAAGAGTTTCACGGACAGTGGCTGAGAGTTTCATACACGATAAACGCTTTAGTAGAGAAAACTCGACTGCGCCGAAGACACTCAAGCGCATTTCTTATTAAGATATCGTACCTCGAATTCCACTTACGATATACTTTTTCAACGACTTTTCTATTCTAATTATTATCACCCATTTCTATGAACGTCGTCAATGCTGTACAGAAAACTCGACTGCGCCGAAGACACTCCAGCGTATTTTTTGACCTATTAACATATCATACCTCGAATTCCACTTACGATACACATTTTTTTCAACGACTTTTCTCCTCTATTATTATCACCCACTTCTATCAACGTCGGTCATTTCAACTTCCTCTTTCGGTTCCTCCGTCCACTTTTTCTCAGAGTTCCTTCCCTGGACTTGACTCAGACAAATCGCTCGTTATTTTCGAAGCCCTTTCGCTTTCGCTATCCGGGGAAAGTTTCGCTGAGTTGATCCTCCGAAACCAATCAAGAGATTGGTTAAAAAAAAAAAATGTTCGGCGTTTCTGTGAGATGGCGGAAGATGACCAAGACCACTTTCCTATGTGGTGGCAGTCTATATATATATATATATATATATATAATATATATATATATATATATATATATATATTATATATATATTAGGGCTTGTGCCTTGTATGATAAGGCGCCCTATGAGGTAATGTTAGACTTGCGATAATCTTACGCTAAGTCGGTTGGTATTGCACTTCCATCTTCAATGGAGTGTTTTGGGGTTTGTAGATCACTTACGAAGTCGGGATTATCTTCTTGTTTATGACGATGATGTGTTAAACTCATGGTGAGGAGGTTCTTGTAGAAAACACGAAGTATATATATATTCTTCTGAAGTTTTACATGCTGAAGATCAGATATGATTGTACAAGTCTTCTAATAACGATAGCTTGATCGCTTCTGCCAATGATGATGGCTACTTCTGTTCTCTCTACATGATAAAGCTTAGGTAAAGAGATACAGGTCTTCTAATGACGATAGCTAACTCTGTTCTGCTTGTCTACCATCTCCGTTACAAGTTATGAAGGAACAGACAGTAGTTCGAACATACAATCAGATGACATAGTTTCATACAAACATACAATCAAAATGAGACACGCTACAGATCACGTAGGCCGCTCAAGCTATAGGTCACGGTGTTTGTCTCAAGCAGGAAGCTTGGACTAAGGTTTATAAACAAATGAATGACTACAGGTGACGGCATGTCAACTTAGCCTACATACTTATTGTATACGTCATCTTTAGCGTCTCTAGTCTGATCACATTCCTGCAAGCAATCTGGTTGACCTCTTTAGTTTTAGTCTTTTATATATATGGACCTAACATTCCATATTTTATATGGAAATACTTACATTAGCTCGGTCAGCTACCAAAACCAACTACTGAATATTACTCAAACTTGACTTGCATTTGACTTATAGGAGTGTGATACAGACACTATGTGAAAATAGAAAGTACTTATAAGCAAAAAAAATTCATGGTGTACACAAATACAGATTCAAGTAATAAAATATTAGACATAATATGCATATAATATTCGTAAATAATAGTGATCACGTGATATATACTGATACAGTTTTTCACTTCATCTCTTTAAGATACTTATGCTACAGAAAATACTAATGTACTCTGATAATTGCATAGAATGAAGATTAACATGATAAAAATCATATTTTAACTGATAAAAAATTTCATATATGAATTGATAACATTATTAATGTTTATGCTGATTGATTCGTTGATTTTCATGCTAACTGTTATGTATCTGATTCATTAATCAATATACTAACTCATATATAACTGCAGATATTGGTAAGATAAAAGGTAACAGATTGATTATAGGCTACCTGATTTGTTTATACATATGTATATGGATTCATATAATTATGATTAATATATGTGCACTTTAAATAGATCACTTATAGGAGTGTGATACAGACACTATGTGAAAATAGAAAGTACTTATAAGCAAAAAAAATTCATGGTGTACACAAATACAGATTCAAGTAATAAAATATTAGACATAATATGCATATAATATTCGTAAATAATAGTGATCACGTGATATATACTGATACAGTTTTTCACTTCATCTCTTTAAGATACTTATGCTACAGAAAATACTAATGTACTCTGATAATTGCATAGAATGAAGATTAACATGATAAAAATCATATTTTAACTGATAAAAAATTTCATATATGAATTGATAACATTATTAATGTTTATGCTGATTGATTCGTTGATTTTCATGCTAACTGTTATATATCTGATTCATTAATCAATATACTAACTCATATATAACTGCAGATATTGGTAAGATAAAAGGTAACAGATTGATTATAGGCTACCTGATTTGTTTATACATATGTATATGGATTCATATAATTATGATTAATATATGTGCACTTTAAATAGATTCCTACTGCGTACACGCAAAGATATATTTCGATTCCGTTATTTATGATCATTTATATATAGATTCCTAGTGAGTACACGCAAAAAATATATTTCAATTCTGTTATTTATGATCATTTATATATATAGGATACATGACCGAGGTTATACTACTTCACATTTAACTAGCTTTCGAACAACTTTTCGTCCATTACACAGTTCCAGACAACCACCTATAGCCAAATGAAACGGCCGATTTCACAGGGTTAAAACAAGGGGAAAATTTGCCTGGGCGGGTCCAACGTTCTATTTTGTGCTCATACTTATTCTCTGCATCCTAAGCTACACGATTACGTTCGCGATGAATAAAAAAACATCCCCAGCACGAGTCCTTCGCCAGCAAAGTAGAGTTGAATATCCTTCGGGTCGTAATTGTCGGAAGTATGTCCCTTTTGTAGTCGATTTCCACAGCCGCCGGAGCGTTCCGCATTAAAACGAGATTAACGACGAGATACGGTGTCGGTCGAAGAAGTCCATGAAATTCCTTTCACATTGTAGGCGGTTGTTACTTGACTGTAGTCGTCCGCTGCGACGAACGATTTTTTGAAGTTGCGATGTGAAACTCTCGTACTGCAGGATACTGTAACAGGTTCCATTAATCAGCCTGCAAGTGAAATTATACTTGTCACAAGGGCAAAGTAAATTCAGACGACATCCAAATACAGGGGAGGGGAGAGAGCCATTTAGACCAGACTTAACCCACATGAATTCGCTGATATTTTGGAATTCAAAAGAGTCCGCTGTACAAACTTTTTTATCCATGGCATTAACAATGAGTGAACCTATCCAGGTCTATGAGGACTGTAAAAATATCCATAATTATAAAAAATAAACAGATATTCAATACGAATCCCAAAGAAAATTCGATATTACTGGTAGTAAGTTACTAGACAAAGAAGTGTGAAACGGAGCTATTTGTAAGATTGCCAGGCAACATAAGAGTCAAAGAGAAGATTAATCATGATCCTGTATTTCTCTATGCTAACTGAAATTAAGTTGTGATAAAATCTGATCCTATGTGCCCTAACAAAAGTTTCATATTCAATTTTCCCGCGCGCATCCTCTGAGGTTAATTTTAAAAACATTATTAATAGGTAGGAGATGCAACGAAAAAACCCACTATGTAACTAATTTCTAAATAAACTTTGGGTTTTTCAAGAAAATGTGACATTTTCCCATGAATGTTTTACTTGAATTGCAATAGGCTAATGTTGCAAGTAAATATATCATATACATATCTTGATACTTCTAAATGTCTATGAGGTTCAGAAAAAATTAATCCATTTTGTTGTTATAGAAATTCTATTTGCTTATTTTGTTATTAATTTAGACACGTCTGCCTCGCCCATGAGAAGTTCGGGCTAGGCATTCCTTTCTCCAGTCAATCTGCTTCGCAAGCAGAGACGACACACAGATGAAGCCTGTGTAAGCAGATTATTGAGGTTTAAAGGAACAAATGCTGACACGGCAATGACGACGTCGTCACTTGGCAGGAGATTGCTCTCAGCCAGCTAAGAGTTACATTACTTGCTGTAATAAATACGACTTTAGGATAAATTGTTTTTGTTTTTTAATACTCGACCCACATGAGAAGAATGTCTGAAAAAAAACAGTACCAAAATTGAACAATATATTAGTTTCATGTTGGAAAACTGCATGATTATGTTAAATTAAATATTCCTTATTCAAACTAATGAAAAAGGTTTCCATACAAATTCTATATATTATTAGCCCTGTATAAGATTCATATAGGATTATTCCATAGATAAACATTTTCACTTCTAGACTTCCTGACTTTAAAATCTCTTTTATTTTATTTTATTTATTTATTTATTTATTATTATTATATATTTTTTTTTTTTTCATTGACTACAAATATAAATCACCGGGACAGACAATATGTCAGTAGGTTTTGGATATGTGTTTGAACTTTTAGCTTATTTGTCATTACTAAAGCGTTAAGTTTGAGTTCAAATCTTTAAGCATATTATTTGGTTTTTATTATTTAATTAACCTATGGTTACGTTTTGCTTATTGATTTTATCGTGATTCCTTTTTTATTATAATTTGTAACCCTTCCGACTTCTTACGGAGTGTATTATATTGACTCCACTTGTATCCATATTGATTTTATTTTTTTTATATTTATTTATTTATATATTTTTTTTCTATGTATTTATAAATTAATGGTTGGCTTGAATATGTGGAAAAGTGGTTCTAGCGGCGTACCGTATAAGGCTACTTGCGGCATCAATTCTATAGATACAAGGGATATAAATGATTAAAGGTCAATTTAAGGTAATTTAAAACCGGCGAGAACCGCTATAATCCAGTTCGGATCCAATATCACGAGTTGTAACTCGTAAGACATTGACACTTCCTATTTAATTATCTCTTATTCTACCAAACCGATTGACTCTGGGTGATAAAATATATTATTGGTTCTCTTAATGGATAGGAATTCACACGAGTTAAGAAGATTATTGATTTACACCACCCGAGTCAGAGATTATTGTGTTGAATTCCATATTTACTGATTTAGCACTCATAAATATTCCTAACGCACTCAATTGCGGTGTTTGTTTTTAGTGCTATTAATTCTATATAACGTGTCAAGGAACTATTGACACTAAGAAGTGTTTATTCCCTCTGTCAGACTCGTAATTCTGTTAATAATTCTACGTATATTCTTTCAAGGATTGATTTGGCAAAGGATAGGCCTTAACTGACAGGTGTCTTAGTGTGTCCTTTGTTTTCATGACACGTGTTACAATCAGTTATGTGCTTTTTATATCTGTAAGCATCGTAGGCCAGTAAAACAGTGATTTGGCTTTCTGTGACATAGTAGGGAACCCTGGATGACGGAATGCAACCAGTTTATGACGATTGGTATGAAAGAGATTATTACTACTACCTGGTCGTTAGTCCTCTGCTGTGTTCTTCGGGTTTTCCTACATATAATATTACATTTGATTACATTATTCTGATACACATACTTTAAATATACTTTTGCTTTAGGGTTTCTGCTCGAAGTGTTTATTGTTCTTGCTTAGCCGCTGACCCTGTTTCCGATCGAAGTGTTTATTGTTTGGTTTATGTCTGTTGACTCTTGCTTTGTTCAGTTTGTAACAGTTCTGCGCTCCAACCCAGATATTCAATGCTCGCGATCTCTTGGGTTAAGGAATTTTCTTGTTTAGATACACTTTTAACAATAGGCACGGATGTTTCTATATCTTTTAGTCTAATTAATGGTTCTTTGCAGTATGGTGCGGGATTGCGGGATAATGCGTCAGCTATGATAATTGCTTTCCCAGGTAGATATCTTATCTTGGCTCCAAAGACCTGAATGATCATTTGTCACCGAGTTCCCTTTGGACTGTGATTAAAGCCTTTGAAAAACTCGGTAAAGGACTCATGTTCAGTAAGGACTTTATCAGGATAGCCATAGATTATGAACTTAAAATGTACTAGTGAGTTAAAGATACCTAGCCCTTCCTTGCCTATTACTGCATATTTACTTTCAAAGGGCTTTAGTTTACGTGAATAAAAAGCTATAGGGAAGAACTGTTTATCATATTACTGAAGTAGTACCCCTCTTACCCCTTGGTCTGAGGCGTCTGTTGCAAAAAAAATTCCTTATTTAAATCAGGGATTTTTAAGTTAGGTGAGCTGCATTATTCCGCTTTTAAGATATCGAACGCCTGTTGATGCTTTTTAGACCATAATATATCTACGCTCTTCTTCGTAAGATCTGTTAAAGGAGCTGTCATGATTGAAAAGTTACATATTTACATACGATTGTAATACCCGCTACAGCGCCAAAGTGCTGTATCCCCCTTTTACGTTAATAGGTACCGGAAAGTTATGAATAGCCGACACCTTACCATGGACTACTTTAAGACCTTGACTAGACACATAAAACCTAGATAAACATGTTCGGTTTTTTAAAAACTCGCATTTAGATATTTTACTCTGAGATTATTTGTCTTTGTCTCTGTAGCACTAGCTCTAGTTTATGTGAATGTACTTCTAAGGTATTTAGAAAAGATTACAAGATCATCCATATAGGCATGTAGGGTATCCCCTAAAAATCTCCAAACACTATATTGTAATTGGGGTGCAACGTAAGCCGGAGGCATACGTAAAAATTGATAATGTCCCCTGAGTGTGCTGAAAACGGTGTATGAGGTACAATCACTTAGGTAATGGTATCTGGTAAAAGCATTTAAGTAAGTCCAAGTTGGTGAAAAAAAATTTATTCTAACCTAACAGAGATAAGATGTCGTCGGTACATGGCACTGGAAACTATTGGGAGTCGTTTCCTTGTTTAAGCGACAGTAATCTGCGCAGATACGCCAAGTCCGATCTTTTATGGCATGACGTTTGAGGGAAAAATTATATGGGCTTATTTGATTTCCTAATGGCTCCTATTACTAACATTTTTCAACTTCGTCATTTATCTCTATTTTGAAATTCCATTGAGAGTCTATACGAAGGTACGTATATAGCTTTATGTTTGTCCTTAGACCGTATTTTGTGTTAAATTACATCCGTTTTTTTCCTCAGAAATCACTCGCTAGTGGAGAAACTTCCTGGTATTCAGTTAAAAGATAAAAAAAAGTTTCTGCTGAATCATCTCTGCTTGAATGACTTTACTGATATTACTTTAGATAGAATATAAGAGAGATTCATCCACGACTGATTGGGCGGGATTAAAAATTAGCAACAATAAAAAAAATGCGATATTTATATGTATAGGTTTTGTGGATTACTATATTAACTTGTTGCTGCGAGTCAACTGTGTCTAGGGCTTTGTTCGCGGAAATCGTTATATTTCAGAGTGTCGGGAAGGATTAAAATTTCATTTCCCGGCAAAGTCTTTTTACACGCACTAAGACATTCGAGGGTGCATGCTTCTCGAGATTTTGCGTGCAAACTACGACTGCGGTTGTGGGAGAATTCAGTTGGGTCATTTGAACAATGTTACGATTTATGAGACAAATGATTTGTTCTTCTATATAAGTTATTATTTGATTAACTGTCTCTTTTTGTTCAAACGGATTTTAATATGTTTGAAGGTTTATAGGATTTTCCTTTGATAAACACGCCTTATTTTGCAGGATGTAAGATAATATTTTGTATACCCCTAGATGAATCTTACAATTACACTAGATACAGATCAATGTTTTTTATAACTATAGAGGTATCTGTAAACGCTCGCTTATCCGGACTTCTCATTAGGGAAGTTCGAACAACAGACGGTGAGTCCGTAAATACAGGATATTACGTGTACTAAAGGAATAAACAAGATATTCTAATTTTTACGGCTCGTACAGTCGGGCTTTATCCACCACTACTTATAATAACTTACGTATAAAAAAAAAACGAAAACCTGCTCTGATTACTTTATACGGTCATGTGTTTCATAGGAAAAATCCTTTTTAATTCAAAAAGATATTGGCATGTATGAACCAACATCGCTTTTCCCCACTCTGCTAGAGTCGCTTATTGTGTGGAATTTGCTATGCTTTGAACACTTTGGCAGTTTTGACTGACCTTGACCGCTTGACTAGGTGACACAGTCACCGAGTTTGCTTGTTTGATTCTGAACGGGCTACTGTTTCTATTTCTTTTTGTAATAATTAGGATCCTTCTCTTTATTACCATCGGCAATTATTGTGTGTTTTTAGCATTATGTTGCTGGTTACGTATAAAGCAACGAATGACGAACTATTAGGAACTGAGCGATTACTATTAAGACAAGTTATCACTACTGCATTCAATATTAACTGTTTGTACTTCATTCTTTGCTAAAATTTGAAATAGTGAGGGATCCTGGTCAGCGCATTTAGCCTGATGAAAGTTTTTTACAGACATGTTATTCCTTGCAATCCAGCCATATTTTCAAAGTTAAGTTGAGTCATTGAGGTTCGATATTTTTTATAATAACTCAAAAAACTCAAGGCTAAAACTGCGATCGGGACTTGCAAAGGAGCATTTATTGTCATGACCCGAAATAGTGTTACCTCTAATTTATCTAGATTTGTACGGGTGTTCCACTTGTTTTTGTGTGTTTTCTAATCACTACGGTGCTTAACGACCCTATCCATGCATCTGTATAAATACAGACGTCCACTGCGTAAACGCATATTCACTGTTTAATATGATTTGTTACGTAAGGGATTAATAATCACCCAAAATGATAAAATTAACATAGTATATGATTATGATATTTCAGTAGAACTTCTGGAAACAGACACTCAAAGATAAAAACTCGCAGTAGCGATATCTCAATGATGTAGATAATTTCTGTAAAAAAGTAAGATTAAGAATGTCTCGTAACTTCAGCCACAGGAATAACGAAATTCGACCTGCAAAGGAAACACTCAAAGTTACTCCAAATGAATAAAAAATTGTACTTAGCTTGCTTTTGTGGGAAGTCACGGTGTTCCGATAACGACACACGGCCTTGGTCCTCCTTCTCTATTTAGCGGATGACCTGGTTTGGCTTCAGTTTCCCCCGTGCGCGTTGTTTCGATGATTCGAGCCATTGAAGTATCGGATGCTAGCAGACAGTCGTTACAGGTTTTTGTTATTCTTGAAGTGCCTCGGAAACGCTCACTAACGATGTTTTCTTGAATGATTCTAATGAGAGACGAAGCTTGCGTTGCCGTAGGAAAAAGGACACGTCGGTTTTGTTTCTTGAAGTTATTCACTAAACGATGATACTAAGTTGCTTGAAGAATCTCTTGCTTTCGTCGTCGTTAAAGAGTTCTTATATGATACTTCATTATTCTGATTTTTCTTCGGAGAAGTTGTAGAGTTCTTCTGGTCCACTGCCACCAATATTAGGGCTTGTGCCTTGTATGATAAGGCGCCCTATGAGGTAATGTTAGACTTGCGATAATCTTACGCTAAGTCGGTTGGTATTGCACTTCCATCTTCAATGGAGTGTTTGTGTAGATCACTTACGAAGTCGGGATTATCTTCTTGTTTATGACGATGATGTGTTAAACTCATGGTGAGGAGGTTCTTGTAGAAAACACGAAGTATAAAAATATATATATTCTTCTGAAGTTTTACATGCTGAAGATCAGATATGATTGTACAAGTCTTCTAATAACGATAGCTTGATCGCTTCTGCCAATGATGATGGCTACTTCTGTTCTCTCTACATGATAAAGCTTAGGTAAAGAGATACAGGTCTTCTAATGACGATAGCTAACTCTGTTCTGCTTGTCTACCATCTCCGTTACAAGTTATGAAGGAACAGACAGTAGTTCGAACATATGAACATACAATCAGATGACATAGTTTCATACGAACATACAATCAAAATGAGACACGCTACAGATCACGTAGGCCGCTTGAGCTATAGGTCACGGTGTTTGTCTCAAGCAGGAAGCTTGGACTAAGGTTTATAAACAAATGAATGACTACAGGTGACGGCATATCAACTTAGCCTACATACTTATTGTATACGTCATCTTTAGCGTCTCTAGTCTGATCACATTCCTGCAAGCAATCTGGTTGACCTCTTTAGTTTTAGTCTTTTATATATTTAATATGGACTTAACATTCCATATTATTATGTAAATACTTTATATAATATATATATACATATACATACACACACACACACACACACACACACATATATATATATATATATATATATATATATATATATATATCTATATATATATATATATATATATATATATATATATATATATATATATATATATATATATATATATATATATATATATATATATATATATATATATATGTATAATATATATATGTATATACATTATACATACTATTATATACTATAATATTATATATATATATTAATTATATATATACGGACTACTATATATTATATTATATAATATTATGTAAGTGTTACATAAGCAGAATATATGGAATGTTATTCCACATATAAAAAAACTAAAAACTATGATTAATTAAAACCAGTGACCCAAGAGGTCAACCAGTTTGCTTGCAGGAATATGATCAAACCAGATACGATAAAGTAGGCTAAGATGACGTATACGATAAAGTAGGCTAAGATGACGTGTTGTAATCAGTCAGTGTCTAGTTACCGTCACTTGTGGTCATTCATTTGTTTTGAACACAGTAGTCCAAGCTTCCTGCTTGAGACAAACACCGTGACCTATAGTTCAAGCGGCCTACATGACTTGTAATCTATGTCATCTGTGTGTATGTTCGTATGTCCAAGCTACTGTCTGCTTCCTTTATGATTTGTAAACCAGATTGTAGAGCAGAAGTGATCAAGCCATCATCGTTAGAAGACCTGTACAATTTTCATCATGTAATCTCAGAAGAATAGATGTATTTTTGTACTCAGTGTTTTCTACTAGAAACCTCACATCAGAAAGAGATTTAATGGACTTAGAATTTATCATCATGAGTTTGAACACATCTCCGTCGTCATAACCAAAGAATATATTGACTTCGTAAGTTATCATCAAACCCCAAGACACTCCAATGAGTATGGAAGTCATAACCAACCGACTTAGCGTAAAATTATCACAAGTCTAACATAACCTCACAGGGCGCCTTATTATACAAAGGCAACAGCCCTAAAATTGGTGGCAGCCTCTAACAAGAACTCTTCAACGTCTTCCGAAGAATAACCAGGATAATGAATAATGTATCATATCAGAAGTCAATGACGACGAAAGCAAGAGATTCTTCAAGCAACTTAGTATCATCGTTCAGTGAGCAACTTCAGCAATGCATATCTTCAAGAAACAAACCTGACGTGTCTGCTTCCTACGGCAATACAAGCTTCGTCCTAAAAGATGTCTCTCACTAGAATCATTCAAGAAAACATCGCCATTTATTGAGTGTTTCCAGCACTTCAAGAAACAAACCGGACGCATCTGCAGCATCGGATCTTCAAGGACTCGAATCATCCAACAAACGAACATACGCTAAACAGAGATGGAAGGCCACAAAATCAAGCTAAGTACAATCTTTTTTATTCATTGGAGTAACTTTGAGTATTTCCTTTGCAGGTCGAATTTTCATTATTCCTGTGGCTGAAGTTACGAGACATTCTTAATCTTACTTTTTTACAGAAATTATCTACATCATTGGGATTTCGCTACTGTGAGTTTTTATCTATGAGTTTCTGTTTCCAGAAGTTCTACTGAATTATCATAATCATAAACTGTGTTAATTTTATCATTTTGGGTGATTATTAATGCTGTACATAACAAATCATATTAAATATTGAATATGCGTTTACACAGTGGACGTCTGTATTTATACAGATACATGGATAGGATAGTTAGGCACCGTAGTGATAAGAAGACACACAAAACAAGTGGAACACCCGCACAAATCTGGATAAATTAGAAGTAACACTATTTCGGGTCATGACAATAAAGGCTCCGTTGCAAGGTCCCGATCACAGTTTCAGCCTTGAGTTATGCTTAAAAATCGAATCTCTATGACTCAACTTAACTTTTAAAAATTACGGCTGGATTGCAAGGAATAACATGTCTGTAAAAACTTTCATTAGGTTAACATACTTAACATTTATATAAAGAAATCAACAAAATATTTCAAAAGGCGCTGACCTGGATCCCTCACTATTTAAAATTTTAGCAAAGAATGAAAGTAAACCACAGCAAGTACATATAGTTAATAACAATATGCAGTAGAGATAACTTGTCTTAATAGTAATCACTCAATTCATAATAGCTTACCATTCTTACGCTCGTTGCTTTATACGTAACCAACAACAACAGAATGCTAAAAACACACAATACGGTGTCGATGATAATAAAGAGAAGAATCCTAATTATTATAAAAAGAAATAGGTAAACAGTACCCCTAAAAATCAGAAACAAACAAATCGTGCTTAAGCAAACTTGGTTACGATGCCATCTAGCATAACGGTCAGTGTCAGTCATTCACATTCCACATAATAAGCGACTCTAGCAGAGCGGGGAGAGCGATGTTGGATCATTTATGCCAATACCTTTTTGAATTAAATAGGAATTTTCCTCTGAATCACACGACCGTATCAAGTAATCAGAGCACGATCTCGTAATTTTAATACAATAAGTTATTATAAGTAGTGGTGGAATTAGCCTGACTGTATGCGCCGTAAAAATTAGAATATCTGGTTTTTATTCCTTTAGTCCATGTAATATCCTGTATTTACGGACTCACCGTTTGTTGTTCGAACTTCCCTATTGAGAAGTTCGGAGTATGGTTTAGTAATTGGCAATAACAAGTTAATTGTCGTAGCATAAATTAGATTCAGTACAGGGCGGATAAGCGCACACTTACAGATACCTATATATTTATAAAAAACATTGATCTATATCTAGCATAATTGTAAGATATCCATCTATGGGTATACAAAACATTATCTTACCTCCTGCCAAATAAGGTGTGTTTATCAAAGGAAAATTCTATAAACCTTCTAACATATTAAAATCCGTTTTGAACAAAAAGACAGTTAATCAAATAATAACTTATATAGAGGAACCAATCACATGTCTCATAAATCGTGACATTGTTCAAGCGACCCAACAGAATTCTCCCACACCCACAGTTGCAGTTTGCACGCAAAATCTTGAGACGCATGCACCCTCGAATGTCTTAGTGCGTGTAAAAAGACTTTGCTGGGATCTGAAATTTTAATCCTTCCCGACACTCTGAAATGTAACGATTTTCACGAACAAAGCACTATACACTGCTGACTCACAGCAACAAGTTAGTATTGAAGTCTGTAACCATCCTAATACCAATCTAGTAATCCTCGAAACCTATATATATATCGTGGATATGGATGTTATAAATATCGCATTTTTTATTGTTGCTAAATTTAATCACGCCCGACCAGTTGTGGACGAATCACTCTTATACTCTATCTAAAGTAATATCCGTAGTCATTCAAGCAGAGGTGATTCAGCAGAATTTTTTTTGATCTTTTTTCTGAATACCAGGATGTTTCTCCACTAGCGAGTGATCTCTGGGGAAATCGGATGTCATTGAACACAAAATACGGTCTAAGGACAAACATAAAGCTATATACGTACCTTTGTATAGACTCCTAATGAAATTTTAAAATAGAGATAAATGATGAAGTTGAAAAAATGTTAGTAATAGGAGTCATTAGGAAATCAAATAGCCCATATAAATTTCCCTTAAACGTCATGCCTAAAAAGATGGGACTTGGCGTATCTGTGTAGATTTCTGTCGCTTAAACAAGGAAACGATTTGCGATCATTTTCCAGTGCCATGTACCAACGATATCTTATCTTGTTAGGTCAGAATAAATTTTTCACCAACTTGGACTTACTTAAAGGCTTTCACCAGATACCATTAGCTATGTGAGTGTACCCCATACACCGCCTTCAGCACACTCAGGGGACATTATCAATTTTTACGTATGCCTCCGGCTTAAGTTGTGCCCCAATTACATTCACCAGAATGATTAATATAGTGATTGGGGACTTTTAGGGGATACCCTACATGCCTATATGGTTGGTCTTGTAATCTTTTCTAATACCTTAGAAGTACATTCGCATAAACTAGAGCTAGTGCTACAGAAACTGAGACAAATAATCTCAGAGTAAAATATCTAAATGTGAGTTTTAAAAACCGAACATGTTTATTTAGGTTTTATGTGTCTAGTCAAGGTCTTAAAGTAGTCCATGGTAAGGTGTTGACTATTCATAACTTCTGGTACCTATTAACGTAAAAGGGGGGATACAGCACTTTTGCGCTGTAGTGGGTATTACAATTGTAAGTAAATATGTAACTCTTCAATCATAGCAGATCCTTTAGCAGATCTTACGAAGAAGGGCATAGATTTATTATGGTCTGAAACGCATCAACAGGCGTTCGATATCTTAAAAGTGGAATTATGCAGCTCACCTATCTTAAAAATCCCTGATTTAAATAAGGAATTCTTTTTTTTTTTTCATTGCAACAGACGCCACAGACCAAGGGGTAAAAGGGGTACTACTTCAGCAATATGATAAACAGTTCTTTCCTATAGCTTTATATTCACGTAAACTAAAGCCCTCTGAAAGTAAATATGCATTAATAGGCAACGGAGGGCTAGGTATCGTCAACTCTCTATTACAGTTTAAGTTCATAATCTACGGCTATCCTGTTAAAGTCCTTACTGACCATGAGTCCCTTACCGAGTTTTTCAAAGGCTTTAATCACAGTCCCAAAGGAACTCGGCGGCATATGATCATTCAGGTCTTTGGAGCCAAGTTAAGATATCTACCTGGGGAACCAATTATCATAGCTGACGCATTATCCCACAATCCCGCACCATACTGCAAAGAACCATTAATTGGACCAAAAGATATAGAAACATCCGTGCCTATTGTTAAAACCATATCTGAACAAGAAAATTCATTAACCCAAGAGATCGTGAACATTGAATACCTGGGTTGGAGCGCTGAACTGTAACAAACTGAACAAAGCGAGGGCCAGCAGCTAAGCAAAACAATAAACTCTCCGAACGGAAATTCTTAAGCAAAAGTATATTTAAAGTATGTGTAGCAGAATTATGTAATCAAATGTAATATTATATGTAGGTCCGTGATGAGAAAAACCCGAAAAACACAGCAGGTGACTAACGACCAGGTAGTGGTAATAATCTCTTTCATACCAATCGTCCTAAACTGGTTGCATTCCAATCCATTGCATGGTCATCCAGGGTTCTCTATTATGTCACAGAAAGCCAAATCACTATTTTACTGGCCTACAATGCTTACAGATATATATATATATATATATATATATATATATATATATATATATATATATATATATATATATATATATATATATAGCACATAACTAATTGTCACATGTGTCATGAAAACAACAGACACACTAAGACACCTGTCAGTTTAGGGGCCTATCCCGTACCAAATCAATCCTTTGAAAGAATACACGTAGAATTATTAGCAGAGTTACGAGTCTGACAGAGGAAATAAACACCTCTTAGTGTTAATAGTTGCCTTGACACGTTATATAGAATTAATAGCACTAAAAAACAAACACCGCAATTGAGTGCGCTAGGAATATTTATGAGTGCCACATCAGTAAACATGGAATTCAACACATGATAATCTCTGACTCGGGTGGTGTAAATCAATAATAATTTCCTTAACTCGTTGTGTGAATTCCTTTCCATTAAGAAAACCAATATCATATTTTATCACCCAGAGTCAATCGGTTTGGTAGAATAAGAGATAAATAAGAAAGTGTCAATGTTTTACGAGTTACACTCGTGATATTGGATCCGAACTGGATTATAGCGGTTCTCGCGGTTTTAAATACCTTTATCATTCATATCTTGTATCTATAGAAATTATACCACAAGTAGCCTTATACGGTACGCCGCTAGAACACTTTTCCACATATTCAAGCCAACCATTAATTTATCAAATATAAAAAAAGTATGGATACAAGTGGAGTCGATATAATATACTCCGTAAGAAGTTGGAAGGGTTACAAATTATAATACAAAAGGAATCACGATAAAATCAATAAGCAAAACATAACCATATGCAGTAAGTGTTTATAAAATATCCAAATATATATGCGTAAAGATTTGAACTCTAACTTAACGCTTTAGTTTAAAAGTCCATTCAGTATTCTAGGGATATTAACTACAAATAAGCTAAATGTTCAAACACATATCAAAACCTACTGGCATATTGTCTGTCCCGGTGGTTTATACTCGTAGTCAATGAAAAATAAAAAGGAGAAAGATTTTAAAGTCAGGAAGTCTAGAAGTGAAAATGTATATCTATGTGAATAATCCTATATGGATCTTACATGGTAAATAATATATATAGAATTTGTATGGAAACCCTTTTCATTAGTTGAATAAGGAATATCTAATTTAACATAAGTAATTACATATATTTTACAGTCTTGCTGGTTTCCAACATGAAACTAATATTATATTGTTCAATTTTGGTACTGTTTTTCAGACATTCTTCTCGTGTGGGTGGAGTATTAAAACAAAAAATACCCAATTTATACATGGCTATCATTTGAAAGTACTAAAGTTGTATTTATTACAGCAAGTAACGTAACTCTTAAGCTGGCTGAGAGCAATCTCCTGCCAGGTGATGACGTCATCAGTCCTGAAGGTGCCTGGTGCGTTTGCCAAATCATCACTGTTCATTTTAACCCCAATAATCTGCTTGCACAGGTTTCATCTGTAGTGTGTGTTGTCTAGTGCTTACAAAACAAGCCAACTAGAGAGGAATGCTTAGCACGAACTTCTCATGGGCAAGGCAGGTCGTTAGGTACAAGTGTCTATCCGCGGTGCAATGCAAGTTTAGTTAAGGAACCGCAATCATTTTAAAATTAATGAACAAAATAAGCAAATAGAATTTCTATAACATTAAAATGAATTAATTTTTTCTGAACCTCATAGACAATTAGAGTCAATAAATCAGCTGATGACATTGGTAAACAGACACTTAGAAGTATCAGGTCATGGGTATGAAAAATTTACTTGCAACACTAGCATATTACAATTCAAGTAGATCACATTCATGGGAAAATGTCACATTTTCTTGAAAAACCCAGTTATATAGAAATTAGTTACATAGTGGGTTCTTTCGTAGCATCTCCTGCCTAAAAATTAACCTCAGAGGATGCGCACGAGAAAATTGAATATGAACCTTTTGTTAGGGGCAAATAGGATCGGATTTTATCACAGCTTAATTTCAGTAAGCGTAGAGAATTACAGAATCATGATTAATATTCTCTCTGACGCTTATGTTGCCTGGCAATCTTACAAATAGCTCCGTTTCACACTTCTTTGTCTAGTAACTTACTACCAGTAATATCAAATTTTCTTTGGGATTCGTATTGATATCTGTTAATATGGATATTTTTACTGTCATCAGAGACCTGGATAGGTTTACTGATTATTATAATGCCATGGATAAAAAAGTTTGTACAGCTGACTCTTTTTAATTCCATAAAATATCAGCAAATTCATGTGGGTTAAGTCTAGTCCTTAACGGCTTTTCTCCCTCCTGTATTGGATGTTGTCTGAATTTACTTTGCCCTTGTGACAAGTATAATTTCACTTACAGGCTGATTAACGGAACCTGGTTACAGTATACCCTACAGTACAAGAGTTTCACATCACATGCCCGGACAGATCGTCTACAACTTCAAAACCCGTTCGTCGCTGCGGACGACTGCAGTGAAGTAACAACCGCCTACAATGTGAAGGGAATAAGCACCATCATAAGTGAACAAGCTTATTTCATGGACTTCTTGGACCGACACCCGTATCCCGTTGTTATTCTCGTTGTTAATGCGGAATGCTCCGGCGGCTGTCGGAATCGACTACAAAAGGGACATACTTCCCACAATTCCGACCAAGAGGATATTCAACTCTATGTTTGCTGGCGCAGGACTCGTGCTGGGGATGATTTTATTCATCGTGAACATATTCGTATGGCATAGGATGCAGAGGACAAGTATGGGCGCAAAATATAACGTTGGACCCTGCCCAGGCAATTCCCCCTTGTTTTTAACCATTTGGAATTGGCCATTTCATTTGGCTATAGGTGGTTGTCTGGAACTGTGTAATGGACGAAAAGTTGTTCGAACGCTAGTTAAATGTGCAGTAGGTGTGTCCTCGGTCATGTATCCCATATATAATAACAGAATCGAAATATATCTGTGCGTGTACGCGCTAGGAATCTATTTAAAGTGCACCTAGATTAATCACTTAGATTAGTCATTTATGTTAATCAGTTGTATTAAGTGCATATATATTGATCATAATTATATGAATCCATATATATATGTATAAATAAATCAGGTAGCCTATAATCAATCTGTTACCTTTCATCTTACCAATAACTGCAGTTAGTATATCAGTTAGTATATGGTTAATGAATCAGTTAGTATATGGGTTAATGTATCAGTTACCATATCACTTAAAGTATCAGTTACCATATCAGTTAAAATATCAGTTACCATATCAGTTAAAATATCAGTTAATATATCAGTTAATATATCAATTAATAAATCAGTTACTATATCAGTTAAAATATGATTTTATCATGTTAATCTTTATGCTATGCAATTATCAGAAGTACATTAGTATTTTCTGTAGCATATGACTCTTCATGAGTTGAAGTGAAAAACTGTATCATTATATATCACGTGATCATTATTATTTACGAATATCATCATATGCACATGTCTTATATCTTATTACATGAATCTGTATTTGTGTACACCATGAATTTTTTTTTACTTATAAGTATTTTCTATATATCTATATATATTCACCATAGTGTCTGTATCACACTCCTATAAGTCAAATGCAAGTCAAGCTTGAGTATTATTCAGTGGTTGGTTTTGTAGCCGACCGAGCATTTATGTAAGTGTTACATAAGCAGAATATATGGAATGTTATTCCATATATAAAAAACTAAAAACTATGATTAATTAAAACCAGTGACCCAAGAGGTCAACCAGCTTGCTTGCAGGAATGTGATCAGACCAGATACGATAAAGTAGGCTAAGATGACGTGTTGTAATCAGTCAGTGTCTAGTTACCATCACCTGTGGTCATTCATTTGTTTTGAAAACAGTAGTCCAAGCTTCCTGCTTGAGACA
>NC_087219.1:35456378-35483770 GCF_015104395.2 Macrobrachium nipponense
CACCTGGAATTCGAGGGACGTCAACAGATGCACCTGGGATTCGAGAGACGTCAACAAATACACCTGGAATTCGAGGGACGTCAACAGATGCACCTGGAATTCGAGAGACGTCAACAGATACACCTGGAATACGAGAGACGTCAACAGATACACCTGGAATTCGAGAGGCGTCAACAGATGCACCTGGAATTCGAGGGACGTCAACAGATACACCTGGAATTCGAGAGATGTCAACAGATGCACCTGGAATTCGAGAGACGTCAACAGATGCACCTGGAATTCGAGAGACGTCAACAGATACACCTGGAATTCGAGGGACGTCAACAGATACACCTGGAATTCGAGAGACGTCAACAGATACACCTGGAATTCGAGAGACGTCAACAGATACACCTGGAATTCGAGAGACGTCAACAGATACACCTTGAATTTGAGGGACGTTGACAGATACACCTGGAATTGAAGAGACGTCAGCAGATGCACCTGGAATTGAAAAGACGTCAATAGATACAACTGGAATTCGAGAGACATCAACAGATACACCTGGAATTCTAGAGACGTCAACAGATAACCACCTGGAATTCGAGAGAGGACGTCAACAGATTACACCTGGAAATCTCACCTGGAATTCAAGGGACGTCAACAGATACATCTGGAATTCGAGGGACGTCAACAGATACACCTGGAATTCGAAAGACATCAACAGATACACCTGGAATTGAAGAGACGTCAAACTTGACTGCCACCTCCGGAATTTTGAGAGACATCAACACAGATACACCTGGCGAATTCAAGAGGAACGTCAAACAGATACACCTGGAATTCGAGGGACCGTCCAACAGATACAACCTGGAATTCGAGGGACGTCGACAGCATGCACCTGGGATTCGAGAAAGACGTCTAACAAATTTACACCTGGAATTCGCAGAGACAGTCAAAACGATATACCCCACCTGGAATTCGAGAGACGTCAACAGATGCACCCTGGAATTCGAGAACATCAAAACAGGAACACCGAATTCGAGCGGACCGGGTCAACAGATAACACCTTGGAATTCGGGAGAGACGTCAAACACGATACCACCTGGAATTCGAGAGACGTCAACAGTTGCATCTGGAATTCGACAGACGTCAACAGATACACCTGGAATTCGAGAGACTTCAACAGATGCACCTGGAATTCGAGAGACGTCAACAGATGCACCTGGAATTCGAGAGACGTCAACAGATGCACCTGGAATTCGAGAGACGTCAACAGATGCACCTGGAATTCGACAGACGTCAACAGATACACCTGGAATTCGAGAGACGTCAACAGATGCACCTGGAATTCGAGAGACATCAACAGATGAACCTGGAATTCGAGAGACATCAACAGATGCACCTGGAATTCGAGAGATATCAACAGATACACCTGGAATTCGACAGACGTCAACAGATGCACTTGGAATTCGAGAGACATCAGCAGCAGAGAGCAGAAATGAATCTGCTCCTCCCTTAAATAATTATTAGACCTGAAGAACTCCAGAAGTTCAAGAGAAAGTGTAATATATAGGTACCTTAATACTATTCAACTTGCCTATTAACACATTTTTATCTCTTTGTTGCTTGATTGATTGATTCATTTATTTCTTTAAACATGTGGGGTCTCTTCTTTCAGTATTTCACCGTAAATCTAATGAACAACGTAATATTCTTTGGAAGATTGAATTTCGTGTCAATGGTCCCTTTGGCGGGCTTATTCCATATGAATAGGGTTCATCTTCTGAAAAATAATAATAATAATAATAATATTTTGGTAGAAGACCCTCTTTTAGGCAAATACTGTTAAAAAGAATGGCAGAATTAAGCGAGTTGATTTTATATATTGTTTTTTCTATTTTCCTTACAATTCGCTTCTCAGGCTCAGCGATGTTTCTGAGTAACTGACCAATATTCATATTGGGAATTTTCAAAAATCATAAATGCTGAAGGTAATCTTTTATTGGAACAGGATATCAGGTCCAGGTCAAGCAGGGGTCGTCGTCAGTGCTGGTATTATTCCGTAGGCGTAGTTCAGTTCGGTGCCGGGTTCGTCTTCGGTTTAGGGGCTGGTATTGGTGCTGGTATAGCTGGTATATCTGGTATTACGTAACGTTTCGACCTTCTCGCAGGTCATCCTCGGACGAGTCGTTTGAAGAGACTGTAGCAAGGAAGTTGTTGTTGTTGTTTAAGATTAAGCTGGCCTTGTGCCAGCACGGGCTCTTGCTCACAGAGCAGCCCGTAATTCATATTAGTTTGAGATGTGAGATGCTTAGGATATGCAATCTTTATTGGTGATCAATGAATGATGTGGTGAAGGTGAAATTTTGGATATTGAATGAAGGATTTGATGGGCTTCCCCCCCAAGGTTGAAAACCAAACCCTTTAAACCCTCAGGTACCCTTCAGTCGTAGGAAAAGCTGGATAGTAGTAAGTGTTGGCTAGTAGGAGAGACCAACAGATTGGAAGAATGAAGGTTTGAGTTGTAGGCACAGTTAGCTAGTAAGGTAGCTCGTGAATTTCTGAGACATGTTCCTTTTCCGGTCCGCTTTCTTTGGCTGTGTGTTGTCTGGTGAGTGTGGTGGATGGATAGTGATGAGTGTGAGGGGAGGGTGATGAAGGAGGCAAGAGGTGAATGGGGATGTCTGTTAAAGAGGTTTGTCTTTTTTGTCTTGCATGTTATGTGGGTTAGGTTGGGATGTGGTAGTGGTCATGATTGTTGGCATCATGTGCTGTCAGTCAGGGTTGTGTTCTGTTCCTACCTAGGTGGTGGGTAGGAGCATAGGAAACCTGCTAATTCATGGGTGTTTGCTAGAATGTGCTTTGTGATTTGAGTGGTTGTGGGTTCATTTCCTATGTACCTATCTCTTAGTTGCTCCGTTTCTGGACAGTCTAAGAGGTAGTGTTCTAGAGGTTCTTCTGGAATTCTTTCGCAGTACTTACATGGCCTGGGATCGCCTACTATCTTTTGCCAAGTGCATTGGTATCCCAGCCTTAGACGATGAATTATGACTGCTAGTGCTCTTGACATATCTTTGGGAATGTCATGTGGTTGCAGACTGGTGGTGTCTACATACCACTTTGCAGTGTTAGAGCCTCCAAAGACCTCTCTCCTGACTTTGCTTTCTTCTTGCACTTGACAGTATGCTGAGGCTTTGCTTTTAAGTTGAGTCAGTGAGTGGCTGATTTTAATACCTATGTTGTTAATGTGCAACCCACTCTTTGCTAGGGAGTCTGCTTCCTCATTTCCTTGGATTCCTATGTGACTTGGAATCCAGTTGAGAGTAATCTGTCTGTTTCTGATTTGGTGGATGTTGGCAATTGCCCATATACTTGTCAGGAGTTTGATATTTTCTTTTGCCTTGCCTTTTGTGATGGCTTGTATTGCTCCTTTTGAGTCGGTGTGGATAGTTGTGTTTCCTAGTTTGTGTTGAGAGTCTTCTAGCGCTTTAGCGATTGCTATCAGCTCAGTCTGTAGAGTGGAGGCGTTATCTGAGAGCCTCCAGCTCCCTTTTAGTGATGTTGAGTAGACTCCTGCTGCCGCTCCAGGAATGCTGAGGTCTACTGATCCATCTGTAAAGTATTCATTTGTGGCTGTCGTTTTCCTTATTGAATCTTGTGCTGCTTGTTTCAGCTGTTGAACGGTGCATGCTTCCTTGCTTGCCGGTAGGACTGTGTAGTTGATATTGAAGAGTTCTGGTTTCCAGGGTGCTGGTTCTACATACTCAGCAAGAGGAGAGTCTTCTCTGATGTCAGCAGCATGCTTTTGCATGCCTACTCTTCTCAGTGTTTCTAAAAGGTTGCCAGCGTATGTCTTGGGTGGGTCTAGATCTTCGTGGAGATCAATGCACTTTTTTATCTCTCTTTTTAGTGGACAGTTCCTTTCATTTTTAAGGTTTTTTAGCAGGATGAATGTGTTTCTCTGGTCTATTCTGTATGTCAGAGACTGTAGTTTTGTTTCATGTCTCAGAATGCATAAGTTAGTCACATTGGAGCACCTGTGATGAGTCTCAGGGCATTGTTTTTGAATTACTTCAGGCTCTTTTGCTCTGTGCTTGAGAGACTGGTGAGAACAGGTGCGGCATACTCAACCGTTGACCTTATTGTTTGTATGTAGAAGGTTCTGAGGGCGTGATATACTGCTCCCTGTTGTAGAGAGGTGATCCTCCTCATGGCATTGTGTCTGCATTTGACTTTCTGCTTGAGTATTTCAAGTTCCTTTGCGTGGGGAGAGTTGCTTGTTTAGTTAACTCCTAGGTACACAAAATTGTCTACCCATTCAATGGGTTCACCCATGAGCTGTATTTCAATTGGGTCTAGACTGTGTGGTGGCCATTGCTTTTGTCTTTGCAGTGTTGATTTTTAGACCTAGGTCTTTGCATTTATTTTCAATTTGTACTATTGCACTCTGCATGTTCAGTGAGATCTGTGTCTGTCTGTGCTGACATCATCTGCATAAATGAATATTTCAACTCCATTGGGTAGGGTGGTTGTGGCTAATTTTTCCATTAAAACATTGAAAAGGAAGGGGCTGAGTATGCCTCCTTGAGGTGTTCCATTCTCCAGACTGAGAAAGTCCGAGCTTGCTCCTTGGAAGGTGACTCTAGCCTGTCTGTTTTGCGTGTATCCTTTGGCCCATGCTAAAAGGTTGCCCTTTACCGCCTTGTCAGCCAAGGCTTCAAGGATGGCAGCTGCACTGGCTAGCTCATAAGCTTTTTCTAAGTCCAGAAAAACTACTATTGCTTTCCTTTCGTTGATTGTGGACATGACGTCTGCTAGGCATTCTTGTGTGCCTATGCCCTCTTTGTAGGCATATAGGCGATGGTGTAGATAGAGGTCCTGTTTTCCATAGCAGTCTGTTTAGCACCATTCTCTCTGCAGTCTTTTTCTGTGCAACTGATGAGAGAGATGGGTCTGTAGGAGTGGGTCTTTGGCTTGGAATCGGCTGTGTATTTTGTTGGTTCCATTGTGTGGGTCTACTGCGTTCTGTGTATGTTCTATTGATTATATGGAGATGAACTGTTTTGGCTGCTGTTCCCATGTTCTTCAGCATGCTATATGTGATCATGTCTGCCTCCAGGGGCTGTGTCTGTTCCCTTTTGAAGGGCTTTGCCAGTTCCTTTTAGTGTGAATGGAGTGTCTGTATCATCAGGGATGTGCAGGCCGTGTTAATGACTCTCCATCTCCCTGGGTCTAGTGCCACTTGCCTTTCTCTTGTGGTTTGTGGTAGGTGTGCCGATTTGGTCCTGTCGGCAAAATGCTGTGCAAGTCTGTTTGCTTCAGCTTGAGGGTCAGGATGGTGTGGTTTGTGTTATCTTGGATTTTCCTGATATTTTGTTGAACCCATTTGAACATTTTTGCAATGGGAGTAAGTCGGGTGGTCTGTGAGCACCATTTAAGCCAGGTTTCTTGCTTCACTTCTTTGGCAGTTTGTGTTGCATGGTTTATAACTTCTCTTAGGAGAGCATGCATCTCATCAGTGGGATTGCGTCTGAAGAGTTTTCTTGTCCTATTTACTCTTGAGTTCATTTCCTTTGTTCTTGTGTTGTAGTACCACTGTCCTTGTGGGGGTTTGGTTTAGTGGTAAAAAGTTTTTCTTAGGCATGGAGATGTTTGCTGCATTATGCAGGCTACTCACAAAGTCCTCTTGAAGTGTGTTTATGTTTTGGGCCGGAGTTTGGAGGTACTGTGTTGCCCACTCAGTCATTCGGTTTTCAAATGTGGGCCAGTTTGCCAGGTCCGGTCTCCATCCTGCTGGCGGGGGTGGTGGAGGGGGAATTTTTGTTATTTTTATGCTGGTTTCAGTTGCAAAGTGGTCGCTGGTTAGTATTGGGTGCACTTCCATGCACATTCTTCGTTCAGGTTTTGGGATACGAAGCTCAGGTCCAGTCTACCTCCTCGGAGGTGAGTAGCTTCGTTTGTGTCATTTAGCAGTGCCACTTCAGGAAATTCTTCCAGGAGCAGATGTATGTGTCTGCCTGTTGCATTTGTATGTTGTTTGGGATCGTAGGCATGGATGATGAGCATTGAAGTCTCCTGCAAAGAATGTGTTTTCTCTGGAGGCAGCACTGAAGAGGTTTTCTCCTTCAAGGATTTTGTCATGGCCTTTGTATATGTTGTGAATGACTAGTGAGGTATTTTCTAGTCTTATCTGGATGCTTAGCGTTTCAATGCCTTGCCCACAGTCTATGTTTCTTATTTTCTCTGATGGAATTGTTGCTTTCACCAGGGTGATTAAACCTCTGTTTTCATTTGTGTGTGGGGTTTTGTATACTGTGTATCCCTGAAAAGAGAATTTGTTGGTTTCTCTAACAAGAGTTTCCTGTAGGAGGACAATGTCATGTTTTTCTACGACCACCTGTGATTGCAGTGTGGCGTATTTAGTGTTGGCACTGTTTATGTTCCATTGAAGGATTTTTAGGGTTGTGTGTGTGCTGTTTTCGTCGTTTGGGGTGTTGTTTGGGATTTGATTGTTTTGCTCCATTTTAGTTTATCAATGATACCAGTGTTTTCCTGAGCTCTGCAGTAAAGTGTTGCTCTGGGAGTAAGTGGTGAAGAACTTGCGATACTACCGCTGCTATTTCCCTCCATGGAGTTCTTCACGTGTGAGGTTGGAAGCTATGTTTTTTGGTTGGTGGGGGCTCTGGGGCACTAACCTGACTACCGGTACGGGTGTTACTCTCATGAACGGGGTGGGAGGAAGAGGGCATGTTTGGGAGGAAATGGATGGGGTGGGAGAAGTGGCTGTTTTGGTGTGGAGTAGGGTAGGAAGGAAGTGGGTCTGGCATTTGGGACCTGCGTGTTTCTCTGTGTGTATAGTGTGCCTTCTGTGAGTCTGGGGTCGCGGTTTTCGTGGGGCTTCGTTGGGGTTGCTTGCTGTTTCTGTGTAGGTGGCTGGTGGTGTTGGGTTTTTTGTGATTGTGGTCCTGTTTTATGTGTTTGCTGGTAGTGTTGGGGTCTATGTGATTGTGGTGGTTTGTGTGTGTGTTGTTGGATTGGGTGCTGCCATTGTTTGGCGAGATCTCTTTGGGGTTCTTGCTGTGTGATAGGTGGTTGTGAGTGTGATGTGTATTGTGTGTGATTCTGTTGTGCTGTGGTTGGGGGAGGAGATCCTTTCATATTCCATATTCTTTTCAGTCTTTCCATGCAGCCCTTGTACCATGCATGGTGTCCCTTGTGGCAGTTAGGGCATCTGGCTGTTGTTGCCTCCTTCTTTTTGTGCTTATCGATGCAGTCCCTTGTTGGGTGCTTCCCACTGCAAACACCGCATATAGGCTTAGCTGTGCACTCCTGCTGGTGATGGCCAAATCTTTGGCACTTAAAGCATCTTAAGGGTTCAGGCGTGAAAACCTCGGTGTAGTATTTCCCCCATGTCGGGATGTCTACCGAAGGGGGCCTTTTGCCTTGGAAAGTGACAAGGACTTTCTTAGAAGGTTCTTTTGCCTTGTTTAGGCATCTTTCAGCGTGTAATACTCCTGGGAGCTTCTTGATGGGGTCGACTGGAAGGGATGTTGGGTATCCAAGTATGATACCTTTTTCAGTTTTCTGTGTGGGGTCTAAGTACTGGAAGTTTTGGTTGCTTTTGAGAATGTCTGCTGATTCTTGGTTTCTGGGTGTGATAATAAATTGTCCTCGTTTGTTGGGTTTGGCTGTTATTTGTATGTTGGGGTGTTTGTGTTCAAGATCTTTAACTGCTGTGTACGTCGTCTGATTGGGAGTGAGGATTACCTTGAATTTGTGTAGTGGGGGAAATTCTTTTAGGGATTGTGTGTCGATTTGAGTGTTGTCTTGTGATGTTGCAGGAGGTTGTGTGTGAGTGGTGTTAGGTGTCTTTCTCATTTTCCTTAATTTTTTTCGGTTGCCAGCTACCTGGTAGTCATTGTCATCGTTTCCTTGTGTATCATAGTCATCAGAGCTGTCCATGGTGGGGAATGGTAGGAGAGGTTGTTTACTTGTCTGTGGGGGGGGTGTCATCTTGGTCTTTGTATCTTGGGAGAGTTGTCATCAGGGGAGCTGCCGGCTGATCTGGTCCGTCTTCTAGTCATCATTGTCTTAGAGGGTGATGGTTTGGTGGGAGATGATAAGGGAGATGATGAGGGTGAGGGTGAGGATGCCATTTATGAATGATTCAAGTATAGAGAGAGGGTCTATGAGGTGAAATTATGTGCGTGTGAGTTGCCTGAAAGGCTTGGTTTTCAATTACAATGAGTTCTGGCCTATGGAAGGCGCCAGCCTATGGTTTCCTGTGCTACTTGCAATATAGTATTGCGACAGTAGGAAGATTTGTCTCTTTGGTCTTGCTTGTGTTGGAGTTTTTAGACCTCAAGGGCTACCAAATGTTCCACAAGAGAGACGGTGTTAATAAGAGAAAGTTATTTTTTGAGAAAAGGAGGAGTGATTTTAAGTCTTCAAATTGCTTATAAGAGTGAGAGAGCTCTCTCAAATCTTATTCTCCCTTGCTAAGCTCGCCAACTATAAAGTCGGCAGGGCTAAAATACAGGGAAAGTTTGCAGCAAGCTGATTGGCTGGTGGCAGAGAAGCACAAGCTTGAAATCCTGCAAAGAAGCTTGTAGGTTTTTGTGCTGGCTTCTGATTGGTCGGTGGCTGCCGGTGGGAGGAGTCTGGCCGGAGCTGGAGCTGGAAGTGGGCGGAGTCTAGGAGCGGTGTGAGCCGAGATGTTGCTGTGACGGATGCCGAGCAGCAACTGGCAAGGAAGTCTGTGGGGCGGTATTTATAGCGGCTCGGACCTAGAGTTGCATTATCACTGGTCGGGCCGGTCTTGGACGAAGTCGTGGATCTCGCCTCGAAGGTCTCGGGGATTCTCTCGTGCGAGCGCCACAGTAGTGTGCCTGGGGATGAACGACAGGAATTCCGTCCGTAGCAGGAATCCTGTCATCCCGTGGGGGCTCCTGATCATCTGGTATTGTCGGGGGGTCGATCGCTGCTCTCCGGGCGGCGGTGGGAAGGAGAAACGTTTCTTGGGTGATGTTAAGATTTGGTTTCTCCTTGCCTATATGGAGGGCTTCTAAGAGGCGCAGACGTCGGGGATCCGTTGTCTGGTCTATTATTTCGGGGATATTAGGGAATCAATATCATTTCTCTTTATCCGTTTGTTATGAGCAGTCCTGGCGTGGTTGAAGATTGCTCCTTCTTGAGCGTGGCAGGAGATTCGCTTGGAGAAACGCATGGAGGTCATACCGACGTATTTGCCGAGGCATCCTCGGACGGGGCATGTGTAACGGTAGACCACACTCGTCTTCTTCAAGGGATCCTAAACCGAAGACGAACCCGGCACCGAACTGAACTACGCCTACGGAATAATACCAGCACTGACGACGACCCCTGCTTGACCTGGACCTGATATCCTGTTCCAATAAAAGATTACCTTCAGCATTTATGATTTGAAAATTACTCAGAATCATCGCTGAGCCTGAGAAGCGAATTGTAAGAAAGGAAAATAGAAAAAACAATATATAAAATCAACGTCGTTTAATTCTGCCATTCTTTTTAACAATATATATTCAAAATTAAAATAATAATAATACTAATAATAATATACAATGAGAAAATCCACAGTTATGTAAATGTACATCGATTCAAAATTAAAACTTTCAGGATATCTTTCGGGAGTTTGTTTGGTTCCCCTTATCAATCTGATATGGGGAACCGAACAGATTCTCGAAAAGTATCCTTAAAGTTGAAATTTTAAATTTTAAATATATGTACATTTACATAACTGTGGATTTGATTCTCGATTTGAAGACTCGTGCTACCATGAGGATTTTTTAATAATAATAATAATAATAATAATAATAATAATAATATGTTTATGATAAAAGTAATTGCTGCCTCAGCTGCATTAATTTTATACAGGTTCTTCTCTATTTTTCTAATTATTGCTTTCTCATTGTTGCTTAAACTGGTGAGCAACGCACCGAAGGTTGACATATCTCAATTAGGTAGAACGAATGGATTTTATTGGTAAAAATTCCAGGCGGGGTAGTCAAATTTTCGGGTATATCCCGTAGAGTTTATTACAGATAGAATTTATGTTAAATTCTATTTCTTTTCTATTCTTTCTATTCCTTTCCGGACGTTTCGTCTGAATAAACCTCAGACATCCTCTTGGGCGGAGGTGTGTGAAGGACTGAAGTGAGAAGGTGAGTCCAGCTGCTTATATTGCGGTGGCGCAGCGGGGGGCGTCGTGCCGCTGCCTTTTCATTGGCTCGTGGGTGGGGAGCTTCTTTTTCATTGGCTGCCTGGCTGCGGGCTCAAGCCAGCTCCCGATCGCATGCTCAGCAGGCGCGCCGATCTTCTCAGCTGCATATCATCACGCCGGGCTTCGTTTTGATTGGGTAAAGGCCGCGTGACGTCACTGCTGGTATTATGCATCGTATTAATGTCACTGCTGGTATTATCCATCGTATTCATGTCGTCTTGGATTGGGGCGTTTTCGGGCGGCGATATGGTGGTGTTTGCCGTTATTGGAGTGTTTCTTCGGGTGCAGGTCGGGAGCAAAAAGGCCTCCTGTGTCGTGTTCATGGAGGGCTTTTGTTCCTGGATGAGTAACGCCTCCAGGAGGCGCAGACGTCGAGGGTCAGGTGCTCTCCCTATTATCCTGGTGTTACGGATGATACAGTCGCGGGAGATTGTGTCTCGGTGGGCGGTGAGGGCGTGGTTCTTGATAGCCCCTTCTTGGGCATGACAGGAGATTCTCTTCGCAAGACGCATGGTAGTCATTCCAATGTACTTCCCAGGACATCCTCGGGCGGGGCATATGTATTGGTATACTACGTTCGTCTGCTTGAGGGGGGGGTCTCCTGATGGCGGTGAGGGTTATTTTTTCATGATAAGGTCTTTTGTTTTACGGTTTTTGTAGTATATTATAAGGTCCACTATCTTGCCTTCTTCAATGGGGAGGATGTTTTCCTTAATGATCTTCTTCATCGCCTTCTCCTCCTCGCGGTATTGAGAGTGCATGAAGGCCTTATAATATATCGTGATGTTCTCGGTGGGGCGAAGCAGAGCGTCTTGGTCGGGAGAAGGTTGGAAGTCAGTGAGATTGATGTAGCCTTGAGTACGCTGTGGGACTCGCAGCTTGCCGTCGTTGAGAGAGATCAGCTTTCGCAAGACGGGACCAGGAGCTTCAGGAAATCCCTCATACAACGGCAATTACGGGAGAAGACTTCCGAACTCAGGAAACTCCATGAGGACGATGCTCGACTGCGGAGTGAATGGACGAACACACAGACATTAACAAGCCGCCCCGAGCAACAGAGATGTCAATGAGGAACCTGAAGCAGACCATCCTGGATCCCTCCGGAATGGTTCCCTCAGCCCCGATTATGACGACCCCGATGTAGACCAACCGAATGAGGACCAACCCACCGATAGTGACAACCATCCCGATGTAGAATTAGCCGCCAACGATGACATTGATGCCTGCCTTACCCGCCTCCGAGACGAAGATATGAAAAAAAAACGCATAAAGGGCGTCATGCGAAAGCTGATCTCTCTTCCAAACGACTGGCAAGCTGCGAGTCCCACAGCGTACTCAAGGCTACATCAATCTCACTGACTTCCAACCTTCTCCCGACCAAGACGCTCTGCTTCGACTAGGGCTTAACTGCCACTTCATGTCTAAGCCTAGCAACATGAGAAAAGACTTGAGATCGAACTCCTGCTCGACTCCATCCAAACAGCTCGAGACCCGGAATATTGTCGAACAACAGACGCCCTCCAGCCCCTCCTGCTCGCCGAAGCCCTCACGGAGAGGGGGAGGGCCACACACCAGTGGCATCGTTCACCCGAGAGATGAAGGAAGCAGCTAAGGAATTGAAGGCCAAAGAAGACATTACTGTGCGACGGGCAGATAAGACGGCCGCTTCGTCTAATAACAACGAAGGAATACCATGAGAAGCTCGACGCTATCCTGTCCGACTCCTCAAAGTTTGAACGTCTCACACGGAACCCTACGGAAGACATCAAAAAGGGATGCCAACCGTGTCATCAGTACCATTAATGCCGCAACAACGCAGTCCACCTTCCGCCCATCCAAGGGGACTTCAGTTTCACCTTGGTTACCTCTATGGGAACGTGAAAACCCATAAGGAAGGCAATCCTCTCCGCCCGATTATCAGGCCAGACGCCCGCCCCGACTTACGCCTTGGCCAAGCGCCTTAATCAAATTTTGACTCCCTACGTCCCGAGCCGCTATAGCCTGAGTTCATCGTGGAGTTCCTTGAAGAAATTCGCGACTCCCCCGGCACCGGCATCATAGCATCCCTCGACGTAGAATCCCTATTTACCAACGTTCCCGTCGACGAAACCATTGACATCATCATGGATCGAGTCTACCGAGACCCGTCGACGGCCCCACTCAATATCCCAGAAGCCTCTTTGCGCACCTTGCTGGACATCTGTACGAAGAGGGCCCCCTTCTCCACCACCCGAGGACAGATGTTCCTCAGAAAGATGGCGTTGCCATGGGGCTCTCCTCTGGGAGTCCTTTTGCCAACTTCTATATGGGCACCGTAGAAGAGAGGGTCTTCGCCCAGAGCCAGCACCCCCGCAAATACGCCCGTTACATAGACGATATCTTCGTGCAAGTCAACACCGAGGATGAGGTAGAAACCCTACGTCACCGATTCCAGCAATGCAGCGTGCTAAACTATACAGTCGAGTTTAGCACCAACGATCGGCTCCCCTTCCTCGACGTCCTTATAACGAAGACAGAAGACGGTCTCCGCACTTCTGTCTACACGAAGAAAACTAATTTAGGAATGTGCCTCAACGGGGATAGCGAGTGTCCAGACAGGTTTAAGAACACTACTGGTCAGGGCCTTTGTGAAAAGGGCCCTCTCCCATGGTTCCACCTGGCAGGACACCACACCCTCCGAAGCTTGATAGCGCATTCCACAGATGCTCGGTGAATAACGGGTATTCCAATAAGCTCATCAATCGAAGTGCGAGAAGTGCGCACCACCCTCGAAAGAGTGTACTCGAACGAGGAAGAAGACCCCCGACCCCGCCCCAATGAGAACATCAAGATATATTATAAAGCCTTCATGCCCTCTCAATACCGCGAGGAGGAGAAGGCGATGAAGAAGATCATTAAGGAAAACATCCTCCCATTGAAGAAGGCAAGATAGTGGACCTTATAATATACTACAAAAACCGTAAAACAAAAGACCTTATCATGAAAAATACCCCTCACCGCCATCAGGAGACCCCCTCAAGCAGACGAACGTAGTATACCAATACATATGCCCCGCCCGAGGATGTCCTGGAAGTACATTGGAATGACTACCATGCGTCTTGCGAGAGAATCTCCTGTCATGCCCAAGAAGGGGCTATCAAGAACCACGCCCATCACCGCCCACGAGACACAATCTCCCGCGACTGTATCATCCGTAACACCAGGATAATAGGGAGAGCACCCGACCCTCGACGTCTGCGCCTCCTGGAGGCGTTACTCATCCAGGAACAAAAGCCTCCATGAACACGACACAGGAGGCCTTTTTGCTCCCGACCTGCCCACCCGAAGAAACACTCCAATAACGGCAAACACCACCATATCGCCGCCCGCGAAACGCCCCAATCCAAGACGACATGAATACGATGGATAATACCAGCAGTGACATTAATACGATGCATAATACCAGCAGTGACGTCACGCGCCTTTACCCAATCAAAACGAAGCCCGGCGTGATGATATGCAGCTGAGAAGATCGGCGCGCCTGCTGAGCATGCGATCGGGAGCTGGCTTGAGCCCGCAGCCAGGCAGCCAATGAAAAAGAAGCTCCCCACCCACGAGCCAATGAAAAGGCAGCGGCACGACGCCCCCCGCTGCGCCACACCGCAATATAAGCAGCTGGACTCACCTTCTCACTTCAGTCCTTCACACACCTCCGCCCAAGAGGATGTCTGAGGTTTATTCAGACGAAACGTCCGGAAAGGAATAGAAAGAATAGAAAAGAAATAGAATTTAACATAAATTCTATCTGTAATAAACTCTACGGGATATACCCGAAAATTTGACTACCCCGCTG
Source organism: Macrobrachium nipponense (assembly GCF_015104395.2). Taxonomy (NCBI): domain Eukaryota; kingdom Metazoa; phylum Arthropoda; class Malacostraca; order Decapoda; family Palaemonidae; genus Macrobrachium; species Macrobrachium nipponense. The sequence continues at coordinate 35,470,451 of NC_087219.1, forward strand.
GAATTTTTACCAAAATAAAATCCATTCGTTCTACCTAATTGAGATATGTCAACCTTCGGTGCGTTGCTCACCAGTTTAAGCAACAATGAGAAAGCAATAATTAGAAAAATAGAGAAGAACCTGTATAAAATTAATGCAGCTGAGGCAGCAATTACTTTTAATAAAACATGTTTAAAAGAGGGTTACTTCCAGCATACAATACTAATAATAATAATAATAATAATAATGGATAAATTAGATGCTGAAGTAGCTCCAGGACTCATGCAGAAGTGTGTGCTCCTGGAAACAGCGCACATTGTAAGAAAAATGATGGACTCCTAAGGGAGGCAGGATGCAACAGGAAACCCAAACTATAAAAACCATCCTGTCAAATAAGATGACTGCGATAGAAAAAAAATAATAAGTCTGTGTGAAAAAAAAGGAATAATAATAATAACTTTGTTGAAGCCCAGATAATACTCATAGCAAACTTAATAGCAGAAAACCTGATGCCAGAAAACGAATTTGGGTGTTCTTCGGTTTAAATGAATCTATTTTAAGGCTGTTTATCACTCACGTTTATGAGCGCCATCTTAAATGTTATTTTTCTACAGAACTTTGAAAGTGAGGAGCCTACAATGTAGGCTGTCTATTCTGCATCACATTTCTTAATAATAATAATAATAATAATAATAATAATAATAATAATAATAATAATAATAATCTTGTAGAGTGTCTTCTCTAATTTCTGATGACGGCTTTCTCGTTGTTGCTTAAGACTGGTATGTCGATTTGGTAATGAGTTCGAGTTCTTTGTCGACTTCGGTGGGGTCACATTCTCTCTGATGATTTTTTCTCAATGCATCCTCGTCTTCAAGGTGACGTGCATTCTAGCTTTGTAAAACAGCTTGATCTTCTCATGGGGGTGGGGCTGCGGTCTCTCACTCTCGCTATACCACCGATCCAACGCTGTTCACACGTCACCGTGAGAACGAGGATGCATTGAGAAAAAAAAATCATCAGAGAGAATGTGATCCCACGAAGTCGACAAAGAACTAGAACTCGTGATTTATTACCAAAATCGACGTACCCGCGACCTTATCGTGAAGAACAACAACAACCCCAGACCCCACCCCCCCCCTCCCCACCCCCCAGCAAGAGACCTCTTGAAACAGTCGAATGTAGTCTACCAATTCTCATGCCCGTCCGTGGATGTCCCGGCTCTTATGTTGGTATGACTTCTATGAAACTGTCCAAGAGGATTTCTTGCCACGCACAAGAAGGGGTAATTATAAACCATACCATGACAGCACACCAGGAAGCCATCTCCCTCGACGGTATTATCAAGAATATTAAGATAATAGGGAGGGCTCCTGACCAGCGACGTTTGCGACTGCTCGAGGCACTCCTCATACAACAAGAAAAGCCCTCATTGAAAACGACGCAGGAAGTGCTCTTCCTCCCCACCAACTTAAGGAGACCTATGTGCATAAATAATAGCACAAGTAATACCAGACCAAACGACACTCCCGATCAAAGAATACCAGATGAGACAAGCAGCCCAGCAGCCAATGACAAAGCGAGCCGTCGTGACACAACGCCCAGGGAAGTCATGTCCCAGCCTCGACGGTCAGCTAGGCTGCAGCAGCGCAACCTTCAACGACGAGAAGCGTCTTGAAGAAAACTTCTTTCAACCAATAGCTGGAGCGCATTGCGCCACCAGCCAATGAAAACGCAGCTCGCGGTTGACCCCCTGCTGACCTGCCGCTATATATTGAGTAGATCTTGACAGCACCTAGAGTTGCTGCTCGGCCTCCGTAGCAGTAACATCTCTCCCGAGACCTTCTCTGGCGAACGCGAGCGACAGCGAGCGATAGCACCATCCCAGTCGACGATAGCGGCGAGTTGTCCAGCGATTTTCGGCGGAACTTTCAGCGATTGACGACGACACCGAGAATTATAATTCTGAGAGAGCTCTCTCAAATATTATAAGAAAATTTTCGCATGACATCTCTGTTTCTCTAAAATCATTTTCATTTCCTAACAGTCTCTCCTGCCTAAAGTTCGGTAGCCGTTGGGGTCTGAAAACTCCGATTGAAGCAGGGGCAAAATCTTTCTACTCTCGCAATCCTTATTGCAAATAGCACAGGGACGATAGGCTGGTGTCTCTCATAAACCAGGTTTAGGCCCTTCAGGCAAAAGTAAAAAGTATAACAACACACACACACAGACACTCTCACTCTCTCTCTCTCTCTCTCTCTCTCTCTCTCTCCTAATACTAAAGAGTTTGACATAATAATTGAAAAATTGGATGATATATGTAGAAATCACAAGGACTGGACTATTCTCCTATCTGGTGACTTCAACTTTCCTTTCGTAGAATGGAAAGAACGAATAGGAGATTGTGGTTGTACTTATACATATAAAATAGAGTAATAGTAGTGCAGAAGATAGAGGCAATTTGAAAAGCTATTAGATATGCTACTAGAATACAACATTCAACAAATAAATCACCTGCCAACAAGAAAGGAAAATACTTTAGACCTAGTATTTGTGAACGAGATGAATTATGTTAAAGAAATAATAGTTTATAATGCGAGTATTTCAGACCATAATGTCCTAGAATTAACAGTTCATTCCAAAGCAAGTGAAAATAGAGATAAGCAAGAAATGAAAAAGTGGGAAGGATATGGAAAATACAACTTCTACAGTAAAAAATATAAAATGGTCAGAAATTAATGAAGAATTAAACAAAGATTGGGATAACATTTTCGTAAGTGATGACATAAGGGTAAATACGGAGATATTATATAAAATATTGGAGATAATAGTGGAAAAATATATACCGAAGAAGAAAAGTAAACATCATTCATGCATACCAAGAGACAGAAGGATCTTGTTCCAGAAAATCAGAAAGTGGAAAAAAGGTCTTGCAAAAGAAAAAAATGCATGGAAAGTTATAGAACTAAAAAGTAAGATAGAAAATGCAGAACAAAAGATTATACAATCAAAAGAAAATGAAAAACGGGACTTGGAAGAAAAACCCTATTAAATATCAAGCAAAACCCCAAACTATTATACTCATATGCGAAGAAGATGAATAAAAGAAGAATAGAAATAGCCCTCTGAGAATTGAAGGAGATTAACGAACCTGAAAAAAAAAGGAAATTTGCAACATACTGGCAGAACGATATAAGAGAGAATTCACCCCTAGAATAGATAATGAAGATAATGATATAGAAGTAAGGGATGAAAATAGTGAATATTTAGCTGACATAGATATTAATGAAGCTGATATTGTGCAGGCTATTAATGAAATTAAAAATGGAGCTGCTGCAGGGCCTGATGGAATTCCTGCTATTTTGTTAAAGAAAGTAGTTCATTCTATCGCAAAGCCACTTGCAATATTATTAAGACAAAGTGTAGATACAGGCAAGATATACTGATGGCACACAATTAGCATATATTACCCCTACTTTCAAAAGTGATCAAGACTAATAGGCAAGTAAATTATAGGCCTGTGAGTCTAACATCACATATTATGAAAGTGTATGAAAGGGTAATGAAGAAAAATATTATGAAAAACATTTAATAAAAAATAATTTGTTTAATAAAGGACAACATGGTTTTTCGTACCCGGAAAAAGTACACAAACCCAACTGTTAGTCCACCGTGAAAACATCATATATGAAAAGCGGAAATGAAACAGATGTGGTTTATTTAGACTTTGCAAAAGCTTTTGATAAAGTAGACCATAATATATTGAGCGAAGAAAATTAGAAAACACAATATCGTGGATAAAGTAGGAAGATGGTTAAAAGAATTTTTACACAACAGAAAACAGATAGTTATTGCAAACGACGAGAAATCGATGAAGCCAAGGTAATATCCGGTGTGCCGCAAGGTACGGTGTTAGCTGCAATACTGTTTGTTATTATGATTGAAGACATAGACAATAATGTTAAAGATTCGGTAGTGAGTAGTTTCGCAGATGACACAAGAATAAGTAGAGAAATTACTTGTGATGAAGATAGGAACGCTCTACAAAGAGACCTTAACAAAGTATATGATTGGGCAGAGGTAAATAGGATGGTATTTAACTCTGATAAATTTGAATCAATAAATTATGGAGACAGAGAAAGAAAGCTATATGCATATAAGGGACCTAATAATGAGACCATCACAAATAAGGAAGCAGTTAAAGACCTTGGTGTGATGATGAATAGGAACATGTTATGCAATGATCAAATAGCAACTCTGTTGGCAAAATGTAAAGCAAAAATGGGAATGTTGTTACGGCACTTCAAAAAACAAGAAAAGCTGAAACACATGATTATGCTGTATAAAACATATGTTCGTAGTCCACTTGAATATTGCAATATGATATGGTACCCACACTATCAAAAGGATATTGCACAAATAGAGAGTGTACAAAGGTCATTTACAGCTAGAATAGAAGAAGTTAAGGACCTAGACTACTGGGAAAGACTACAATTAAAATTATATAGTCTAGAAAGGAGAAGAGCAACGCTACATGATAATTCAGCAGGATGGAAACAGATAGAAGGAATAGCAGAAAATATCATGGAACTAAAAATATCAGAAAGAGCAAGCAGAGGTAGATTAATAGTGCCCAAAACTATACCAGGAAAAATAAGGAAAGCACACAGGACATTAATCCACTACGCACCAGCATCCGATAATGCAGCGTCTATTCAATGCGTTTGCCAGCTCATCTGAGGAATATATCAGGAGTGAGCGTAGATGTGTTTAAGAATAAGCTCGACAAATTATCTAAACTGCATCCCAGACCATCCAAGATTGGAAGATGCAAAATATACCGGAAGATGTACTAGCAACTCTCTGGTAGACACTAGAGGTGCCTCACACTGAGGGACTGGGGCAACCCGAACAAGATGTAAGGTCTGTAAGGTAACGGTCTCCCCTCACAGATAGACGAATGCAGCCATAGACCCTGTAACCCAGACCACACCCACCACTGCAGAGGCACCTGAGAACCGAAAACGGACAACGTCTTCTTCCTCCTCCTTTTCAGATGCGCCTGAACCAGTTAGAACTTGGCTAGACTCCCACCTCCTCCGAAGAAGAAACCACCACAGCCACTCAAGAGGACACGGAAAACCCCCCTGCCATGGACACAAATGATGGATTCCAGGTCGTCACCACGAACAAACAAAAACAGCAAGGACCACCAGCAGCACCTTCACCCTCACATGGAAAATACCTAATAACTCCTCCAACAGGAACCAGTGCCTATGAGTTCGTCAAGGACCTTGAAAGGAAAGGTAAGTTGTTCAAGGTAAGACCCACTACCAGGGGAGAACTGTTTGTAATACCCTCAGATGTGAATACAAATGAATACATGAAAAACAACCCTGCCAGCTTCAAATACCTCAATCCTGATGACAAACCCTGCAGATTTATATTATGCCACTACCCTCTGCAATTTGACACCAGGGTTATTCTGAAAAATCCTAGAGTGGTCAAAGCAGAGAGATGCCACACAAAAGGACCCAACCCCCAGCCAACCCGCATAGTCCTAGTAGAATGGAAAGGAACTCAGCCTAAGTCACTGAATCTTGGCATGTGGGGCTCCTTCCCCACCATGGACTCTTCAGTGCAGCGACACAGGAAAACACACTAATTGGGGGAGACTTCAACGCACATCACTCAAGCCTGAACTCTACACAACAAACCAACACAACTGGGAAACATCTACACCAGTTATCATGTGAATTCCCAGATGTGTGCCTACTAAACAGTGGAGAGCCAACTCACCTAAAAGGAGGAAGACCAGATCTTACCTTCACAAACTCCGCCCTGAAAGAGCAAGCAACATGGAAGCTGCACGAGACCCTCACAAGCGACCACATAGCCATTGACATTGGCCTACAGCTCAAAAAGCTGTCCCTATACCACCACCACCAGAGAGATGGAACCCAAGTTTGCAAACTGGGCTACATTCGAAGCCACAATGACGAGATGGGCGAGGGACTACCTTGAAAACCCTGCAAACGACATAGAACTCTTCTATGAAGAGTTCATCAGTAAACTCAGAGAGGCAGCAAACATGTCCATGCCAAAGATCAAACAATCCAAGATCGATCACAAAGATGCATGGTACTACTGTGAGAGAGTCAATGAACTCAATGCCAGAGTCAACAGAGTCCAGAAACTCTTCAGACGGGAACCATTTGACGAGATGCACAGACTTCTCAGAGAGGTATAGCACATGCAACTGAAGAGACAAAAAGAAATCAAACAACAGGCATGGTAGATTGGTGTGCAAACATCAGCAGACAAACTCCAGTAACCCAGGATCTGGAGATTCTTGCAAAAATTGCAGGGAAAGGAAGAACAGTGCAAAGCATCCATCCCAACCCACAAGAAGAAGCTGACAATATAGCCAGAAACTTCGCAGAAAGAACAAAATCCCACAACCTTCCCCATACAACACGGGAAAAAATAAATGAAATTTCCCAGCAAGGTGCAGGGAAATCAATACTGCCTGCAACACACCTGATGACACAGACACACCCTTCACTATGGAAGAACTAAACAGTGCACTCAGCAAGGGGGAAAAAGACACAGCCCCTGGAGCAGATGCAATCACTTACAGCATGCTAAGACACATGGGAGACCCTGCCAAACAGGTATATCTACTCCTGGTAAACAGGACATATGCAGAGCACACCAGGCCAAAGAAATGGCAACAGCAAGATATCCCTCATTAGCTGCACTGAAAAGGTTGCAGAAAGAATGGTTCTAAACAGACTACTATGGAAAGCAGGGCCCCTACACCATAGGCTCTATGCCTATAGGGAAGGAGGTGATTGGCACCCATGAGTGCCTCACAGATGTGCTAAGTGCCATAAATGGCAGAAAATCCATAGTGGTCTTCTTAGATCTAGAAAAAGCATATGAATTGGCTAATGCAGCAACCATCCTCTCCTCCCTAGTCCGAAAGAGGATCAAAGGCAACCTGCTTACATGGACAAAAGGATACATGCAAGACAGAGAAGCAAGAGTAGTGTTCCAAGGCAGAATGTCAGAATACTACTCTCTTGAAAATGGCACTCCACAGGGGGGCATTCTAAGCCCCTTCTTATTCAATGTCCTTATGGAAAATGTAGCCTGCCTCGAGCTACCACAAGGAGTAGAGGTCTTCTATATGCTGACGATGTTTGCATCATCAGCCCCAGCCCTCAAAGACAGCTCCAAAAGATGCAAGAAGCCTTGCAAAAACTTGAGGACAAGTGCACACAACTGGGACTCAAAATCAACAGAAATAAGACAAAAGCCATGGCAATAAAACATGATCAAAATCCACCCAACCATTCTACGAAAGGAGACGTCATAGACTGGGTGGATAGCTACACATATCTGGGAGTCTGCATTGCAGATTCACTATCTCCTGAGAAGGAAATACAGCTCCTCCAAGCCAAAACAAAAATAGGGCTTAATACCCTAAAGAAAATCACATCACTACAAGAAGGTGCGACATACCATCTGCTCAGGAGTTCTACATACAAACCATCAGAGCACAAGTAGAATATGCAGCACCAGTCCTGCAAATCTCAGAAAGGATCAACAGCAGAGGCTGGAAATCATCCAAAATAATGCAATGAGACTTATACCTGGAGCCCCAATGTGGACAAGAATTTGTCTCTTGAGAGCAGAGACACAACTGCAGTCTCTCAAGAACATGATAGGCCAAAGAAATATTGCCATTCTGTGCAAAACCATCAGAAACGACAGAAATGGACCACACAAAAACAAAATGCAAGCGTGTATAAACCTGCATGAAGAGCTAGACCTGCCCAAAACCTATGCGGGCAGTATACTCCAGACACTGAGAGAAACTGGGTATGCAGGACACAGTGAAACACATAAAAAAGAATGTCCCACCTGAGGGATACCAAAATCACCTCCCTGGGTCGAAGATCCAATCCAGTATAACTTCACTATACTACCAGCAAACAAAGCACAGTGCACAGCAGCACAAATGAAAACTGCAGCAGAAGAAGCAATCAGGAACACAGCAGCTGAAAACATATATTACACAGATGGCTCAGTTAACCCAGAAGCTCCAGCAACTGCAGCAGCAGTGGCTGCCCAAGACTTCAAAGGAAGCTGGAGGCTATCCAACAATGCCTCCATACTACAAGCGGAACTAATGGCAATCTTAAAAGCCTTAGAAAATTCCAATTTAAAAGAAGGACACAACAGTGCATATTGACTCCAAAGGAGCAATACTCGCTATCAAAGCGACAAATCCAAAAGAAAATGTGACACTGATAACAGCCATAAAATCAGTGGCCAATTCACATCAAGCTGCTGGCAGGAGAGTCACACTAAACTGGATAACCAGCCATGTGGGAATCCAGGGAAATGATGAAGCTGACATCCTTGCCAAAGTGCCCTCAGCTGCAGTACAGTAAGCATAAAAGTGCAACCATCCATAACACTAAAGGAAATGGCAAAAAAGCTATGCCAAATAATCCAAGAAGAGAGTGAAGTACGACGTCACTAACTACAAGATTCACGGACGTCCAAGTGTATGTGGATGTCACAAATCTAACGCCGCATGACATCACAAAACAAACCACTAGAAAACTCTCAGTCATCACACACAGATTAAGGCTAGGATACCTGTGCACCTGGCAAATGATAGGTAATGAGGGCAGGTTATATCAGTACTGTGACCGAGAGGCAATCCAGCCCTCGAACACTACCTACTAAACTGCCCAGAGACACAGTCTCTCAGGTCGAACCTAACTGAAATAGAGCTGACACCGGCACAGATCACCAGACACATTCTAAATAACATAGGACACATGGGAATCTCCTAATGTCTCACCCACCTCCCAGGTAAAAAAGATGAATACACAGCATTTCTCCATAGACACATGGGAAGCTACACAATGCACAAACCCTCTACTTCACTGTTCGGCAATGGAGTCATAAACATCTTCGGGAGCATATGTATAAGTGTGAGTATGGATGAACATGTATATATACTATAATACTTGCTTAATCTTGGTTTGATATATATTGCCAATATTTTCAGATGCTACACACAGTATATATATTGTGCCTGAAATGTTTATAGGTAACTTTTTTTTTTTTTTTTTAAACCAACTTTCCCTCAAACTAAAACTCGCTTCCTTCTTCCTACTCAGCACTCTCCAGCTAGGCTGAGTCTCACTGACTATAAAACTTTCTCTCCGACTGATGGTTACCGTAAGGTTCAAAGGGGTTGCAATCCTGCCTTGTCACCCTATCTCCTTTCTAAAACTGACCGCCAAAGCACTGTTTTTTTTTTTTTATCTTTACAGATATTCCAGTTACGGGCTGCTCTAGGAGCAAGAGCCCGTGCCAGCACAAGGCTGGCTTAATCTTCAACAACAACAACAGCACCTACAGTCTACTCCGACCCCGACCCCTGCCGTGATCATGCTCGGATGATACCGAGAGAAAACGTTGGCCACTAGATCGACTTATATTTTGATTTGTTCATTTACTGTGACAAATAGATAAATTTTAAGCAATATCCCCGAAATTGACTCCTCCTGATGAGTAATATCGGCAGAATACTCGCCAGTTGTAGTAGCAGAGAGAAAGCTATTATTAGAAATTTAGAGAAGACTATTTACAAGCTGAATGCAGTTGATGCAGCAATATCTTTCAATAAAACTTGTTTGAAAGATGGTCTCCTTCCAAAATAATAATAATAATAATAATAATAATAATAATAATAATAATAATAATAATAATAATAATAATAATAAGTGGATATGTTAAGCCTAAGCTGTAGGCTTTCTCTTCTGTCCCAGATTTCTAATTAATAATCAATAATAATAATAATAATAATAATAATAATAATAATAATAATCTATTTCCTTGATGCTCTTACCATACAGCTTGATGTCGTCCATGAACATCAGATGGTTGATTTTGTTGCCTCTTTTCTTGAGTTGGTACCCGGCATCCATCTTCTGTAGTACTTTTGTCATGGGAATCATGGCTACTACGAAGAGTAGTGGGGACAGTGAGTCGCCCTGGAAGATCCCTCTCCAGAGGTTAATATCAGGAGAGGGATCTTCCAGGGCGACTCACTGTCCCCACTACTCTTCGTGTAGCCATGATTCCATGACAAAAGTACTACAGAAGATGGATGCCGGGTACCAACTCAAGAAAAGAGGCAACAAAATCAACCATCTCATGTTCATGGACGACATCAAGCTGTATGGTAAGAGCATCAGGAAATAGATACCCTAATCCAGACTGTAAGGATTGTATCTGGAGACATCAGGATGGAGTTTGGAATAGAAAAATGCGCCTTAGTCAACATACAAAAAGGCAAAGTAACGAGAACTGAAGGGATAAAGCTACCAGATGGGAAAAAAAAAAGCACATCAACACATAGATGAGACAGGATACAAATACCTGGGAATAATGGAAGGAGGAGATATAAAACACCAAGAGATGAAGGACCGATCAGGAAAGAATATATGCAGAGACTCAAGGCGATACTCAAGTCAAAACTCAACGCCGGAAAATATGATAAAAGCCAATAAACACATGGGCAGTGCCAGTAATCAGATACAGTGCAGGAATAGTGGAATGGACGAAGGCAGAACTCCGCAGCATAAGAATCAAAAAGAAACCAGGAAACAAATGACAATACACAAAGCACTACCCAAGAGCAAATACGGACAGACTATACATAAACACGAAAGGAAGGAGGGAGAGGACTACTAAGTATAGAGGACTGCGTCAACATCGAAAACAGAGCACTGGGGCAATATCTGAAAACCAGTGAAGACGAGTTGGCTAAAAGAGTGTATGGGAAGAAGGACTAATAAAAGTAGACGAAGACCCAGAAATATACAGCGACAGGAGAAAGACAGAAAGAACAGAGGACTGGCACAACAACCAGCACGGACAATACATGAGACAGACTAAAGAACTAGCCACGCGATGACAATTGGCAATGGCTACAGAGGGGAGAGCTAAAGAAGGAAACTGAAGGAATGATAACAGCGGCACAAGATCAGGCCCTAAGAACCAGATATGTTCAAAGAACGATAGACGGAAATAACATCTCTCCCATATGTAGGAAGTGCAATACGAAAAATGAAACCATAAACCACATAGCAAGTGAATGCCCGGCACTTGCACAGAACCAGTACAAAAAGAAGGCAAAAAAATGATTTCAGTGGCAAAAGCCCTCCACTGAGCCTGTGGCAAGAAACATCAGCTACCTTGCAGTAATAAGTGGTACGAGCACCAACCTGAGGGAGTGATAGAAAACGATCAGGCAAAGATCCTCTGGGACTATGTATCAGAACGGATAGGGTGATACGTGCAAACAGACCAGACGTGACGTTGATTGACAAAGTCAAGAAGAAAGTATCACTCATTGACGTCGCAATACCATGGGACACCAGAGTTGAAGAGAAAGAGAGGGAAAAAATGGATAAGTATCAAGATCTGAAATAGAAATAAGAAGGATATGGGATATGCCAGTGGAAATCGTACCCTAATCATAGGAGCACTAGGCACGATCCCAAGATCCCTGAAAAGGAATCTAGAAAAACTAGAGGCTGATGTAGCTCCGGGCCTCATGCAGAAGAGTGTGATCCTAGAAACGGCACACATAGTAAGAAAAGTGATGGACCTCCTAAGGAGGCCAGGATGCAACCCGGAACCCCACACTATAAATACCACCCAGTCGAATTGGAGGACTGTGATAGAGCAAAAAAAAAAAAAAAAAAAAAAAAAAAAAATAATAATAATAATAATAATAATAATGATAAATAATATAGTTTTATTTTCTGAGTTCTAAACATCAACAACAACAACAACAACAACAATAATAATAATAATAATAATAATAATAATAATAATAATAATAATAATAATAATAATAATAATAATATCCTTATAGCTTTATTTAATTCACTTCACTTCCAACTGTGCCTTTCTCTCTAACGGAGTATTTCAAACTCCTTCCAAGAAAGTTGGGGGCTTTATTAAACATTTGAATGTCTGCTCTGCAATTGCAACTTGCAATGCTGGGGGATACATTATTGGTTGCAATTTCAGTTACCTCGTGCATTTATAAACGTGGAAAAATGAATATTCACACGAAGAGAGAGAGAGAGAGCCCAAGGAAAGCATTTATCTTTCTGTTTTAATGTATATTATTATTATTATTATTATTATTATTATTAGTTATTTTTTTTTTTTTTTTTTTTTTTTTTGGGGGGGTCTTTCACAGTCATTCTATTCGACTGGGTGGTTTTTACAGTGTGGGGTTCCGGGTTGCAGCCTGCTTCATTACTATGTGCGCTGTTATTATTATTATTATTATTATTATTATTATTATTATTATTATTATTATTATTATTATTATTATTATTATTATTATATGGAAGTAGACCCTCTCTTAAACATATCCTGTAAATTATTTTTTCTTTAATATATAAGGATAACGGAGAACATTTCAATATAAAATTAACTCGGAAGACGCAGAAGTAATCCTTTTTCAAAAGGACCTACTACTACTACTACTACTACTACTACTACTACTATACTACTATTATTATTATTATTATTATTATTATTATTATTTTGTTAAAGATGATGGCAGCATCAGTGGAATTGATTTTATATATGGTCTTTTCAATTCTTCTTATATATAAAATCAATTCCACTGATGCTGCCATCATCTTTAACAAAACATGTTTAAGAGAGGGTCTCCTACCTTCATATTATTATTATTATTATTATTATTATTATTATTACTTATTATTATTATTATTATTATTATTATTATATTATTATTATTATTATTATTTTAAAAAAAAACTGCGTTTCTAAGACAGTCCTCTCTTTATCATTATTATTTCAAAAAATACTAAAATAATTGTTTCTAAGACACTCCTATCTAACTGTTTGTGTTTAGATCTTTCGTGATTCTAAATCTAAATCTCTAAGGTAACGAAAAACTGCGTTATAGAATCATCTACTTCTTTTTGTATATAAAACAACAGCCCCCACCCCCTTACCCCACCTCTTCTCTCACCCCTAGGCCCCCCCCCCAATTAAATAAAAAAAAGGACAATCCTTAGCATAAGTGTGCTTTGGTGATCTCTCCATTAAAGGATTCCTGTTTATTTTATTAATGGAATCTGACTGAGGAAAAATATTAATATATTTGTTTCCTAAAAGAGGAAAAAATGAAATAAAACTATTTTATTTTGCAGAATTGTGGCTTTGCTATTCATCAAAGAACTTACTGGAAATAGCTTG
>NC_087219.1:35484270-35491770 GCF_015104395.2 Macrobrachium nipponense
CTGGAAATAGCTTGTGTTATATGAGTAATATCGTTGAATTTTCCAACCACATTTCCATTTTGTTTTAACCTGATGTTTATTTTTATGCCACGCAAACCCTACCAAATGCTTATTTTCTTATGACATTTGAAGCCTAACTTAATGTTTATTTCTACATGCTAAGGTAAAAGTTAACAATTTAATTTTATTAAACTTAAATCAATGTATATTTTTTCATGCCATTCATAATCTATCTTAAGCGTTTTCTTTCATGAGATGTACAACCAAAATTAATATTAATTTTTCATGTCATGTAATGCCAACGTCATGTCAAACAGAAATGTTTATTTTACCATGACATGTAAACCCCGAATTAATTTAAATTTTTGATAATATGTAAAACCCAACTTGAATGTATTTTTCATTACATATAAAACTTAACTTTATCTTTAATCTTTATTACAAGTAAACCATGACAATATCAATTTTTCATGACAAGTGAAACTTAACAATCTTTATTTTTCATGACATTTAAAGCCTAAATTAATCTTTATTTTTCATGACAGGTAAAGCCTAACTTAGTCTGTATTTTTCGTGACGTAAAATCTAACGTGATGTAAATTTTTTTTATGACAAGTACAACCTAACAATCTTTACTTTTTATGACAAGTAAAAATCAATGTAATCTTTATTTTTATGATAAATAAAACCTGACTTAATCTTCATTTTTATGACAAGTAAACCTTGACTTAATCTTTATTTTTTATTACAAGGAGAACCTAACTTAATCTCTATTTTCATGGCAAGTAGAACTTGGCTTAATCGTTATCTTTATGAAAAGTAAATCCTAATTTAATATTTATTTTTTATAACAAGTAGAACCTAGCTTAATCTTTATTTTCATGGCACGTAAAACCTGACTTAAATTTATCTTTATGACAAGTAGAACCTAACCAAATCTTTATTTTTATGACAAGTAAAACTCAACTTAATCTTTATTTTTATGACAAGTAAAACCTAACAATCTTTATTTTTCATGACATGTAAAACCTAACTAAATATGAATTTTTCATGACATGTAAACCTTAAATTGCTCTTTAGAAAACCGAATTTATTAAACCTATCAAACTTAGATTAAACTCTGTTGAGTTGAGTTAAATATAGAATTTAGCCCAAAGGCCAAGCACTGAGACCTATGAGGTCTTTCAGCGCTGAAATGGAAATTGATAGTTAAAGAAGATGGAAGAAAGAGAATATGGAAGGAGGTACAGTAAAAAGAGCGAAAGTGGTTGCAGCTAAGGGCCGAAGGCACGCTGCAAAGAACCTTAAGTAATGCCTACAGTGCACCGCAGGAGGTTAACTGACGGATTCAACTCTGCGGTCACTTGAGAACCATGTCAGAATAAAAGGCATTAGGAAAATCCCCAACGAGGGATATACCAAGGTACTGCCCCAGCCCAGAGATCCCCCTGAATCTTTCAAGGATGTTTTGCCATTTAAAGGAGATAGGACGGAGGTCTGACGTATCTTTCGGCCTTTACTGGTTCTCCAAAGTCCAAACGTTAACACAGGCCTCCTGCCTACTTTGACACCTGTATTAGGTACAATGCAACACTGGAAAATAAATATTACCTCCTTTGACACCTGTATTAGGCACCATGCAACACTGAAAATTAAATATTTCCTTCTTTGATACCTGTACTAACTTTTACACAAAACGGAAGAATAAACATTAAGCTAACCTGTACATAACACGGAAAAAATAACATTGAGTTAGCTTTTATATACCATGGAAAAATAAACATTAAGTTAGATTTTACAATACCCGAAAAAAAACATTAAGCTACCTTTTACATAACACGGAAAAAATAAACATGAAGTAAACTTTTACATAACACGGAAAAATAAACATTAAGTTAGCTTTTACATTACACGGAAAAAATTAAGATTAAGTTAGCTTTTACATAACAGAGAAAAATTAAAATTAAGTAAGCTTTTACATACCAAGGAAAAAATAAACATTAAGTAAGATTTTATATTACACGAAAAAAATAACATTATATTAAGCTTTTACACACCATGGAAAAAATTAACATCAAGCTTTTACATGACACGGAAAAAATAACATTAAGTAAGCTTTTACATACCACGGAAAAAAATAAATATTAAGTTAGATTTTACATTACACGGAAAAATAACATTGATTAAGCTTTTACATACTATGAAAAAATAACATCAAGCTTTTACATAACACGGAAAAAATAAACATTAAGTTAGTTTTTACATAACACGGAAAAAATAACGTAAAGTTAGCATTTACATTACACGTAAAAAATAAACAAGTTGGGTTTCAAATGTCATGAAAATATAAACAATCCGTTGGGGTTTAGTCATAAACTTTGAACATTAAATTTACGTTTCACACCTCACAGAAAAATGGTAAGGAATTCAAGTCTCTATTACATTTCCAGAAGACAACTGAAGGGACTCACCCTGAATGTGACTACTGAAGCCTGGAAAAGGAATTCAAAAGGTGGAGAGATAAATAAAGCCATTACCGGAGAGTTAATGGAGCGTCAAGTCCACAATTTATACCTGGAGTCCATTCTAAGTCTTTGGTTAATAAATGGGGTTCTGTGGCTTCCTGTTTCTAGGGAGATTCTTTGTTGTATGTTATCCTTTATATTCTTTTACTTATCTAGTTTATGCATGTGAGACGTAGGTAACTTACATGTATATATATATATATATATAATATATATATATATATAATATATATATATATATATATATATATATATATATATATATACAGAGAAAGAAAGAGAGAGAGGATATACAGATAATAATCCACTATGTATATATACATATATATATAATTATATAGATATATATATATTATATATATATATATTATTCCATAGTGGAATTTATTTTTATCTACCTCTCTCTCTTTCTTTCTCTGTATATATATTTATATATATATATATATATATATATATATATATATATATTTATATGTGTGTGTGTGTGTGTGTGTGTGTGTATTTAGAAGATACATGCAAACACATTTCTCTCCCGACACTTTAGAGTCAAACTCCAATTAAATCACCCTCTCTCGGAGCCTGTTAATAGAGAAGGGCGTTCCTCCCTTACCAATTCTTTGCAGTTGGGTGAGTAAAGCCTCCAAGTATAAACTTTTAACCCCAACTTTAATATAAGTAAGAGAAAAGAAAAAGAAAAAAGAAGGGCGGAGGGAGGGGGAGAAGGTACTTCAACTTAATCTTCTTTATTCGGGTCTTAGCTGTGTCGGAGCGTGTGGAATCTTTCAGGGTCTTTCAGAATCCTTTACAATCTTTCCGAGTTTTTCAAAATCCTTCAGAATCTTTCAAGAGTCCTTCAGCAGCCTTTGGAATCATTCAGTCTTTCAGAATCCTATACAATCTTTCAGAGTCTTACAGAATCCTATACAATCTTTCAGAGTCTTTCAGAATCATTTAGAATCTTTCAGAATCCTTTAGAATCTTTCTAAGTCTTTCAGAATTCTTTACTATCTTTCAGTCTTTCAAAATCCTTTAGAATTTTTAAGTCTTTCAGAATCCTTTAGAATCTTTTTAGAGTATTTCAGAAATACTTTAGAATCTCTTGGAATCTTTCAGATTTCTGTAGAATCTCTCAATTTTAAAATCTTTCAGAATCTTACGTCATCAGTTGGAATGGGAATCTTAAAATCTTTCAGAATTCTTTAGAATCTTTCAAAATATTTCAGAATTCTTTAGAATCTCTCAGAATCTTTCAGAATTTTAAAATTCTTTAGAATCTCTCAGAATCTTTCAGAATTTTAAAATCCTTTAGAATTAGAATCTTCCAGAATCTTTCACAATTCTTTAGAATCTTCCAGAATCTTTCAAAATTCTTTAGAATCTCTCAGAATATTTCCGAATCTTTTAGAGTTAGAATATTCCAGAATTCTTTAGAATCTCTCAGAATCTTTCAGAATTTTAAAATCCTTTAGAATTAGAATCTTCCAGAATCTTTCACAATTCTTTAGAATCTTCCAGAATCTTTCAAAATTCTTTAGAATCTCTCAGAATATTTCCGAATCTTTTAGAATTAGAATATTCCAGAATCTTTCAGAATCCTTTAGAATCTGTCAGAATATTTCCCTCTTCATGCGATACCTGAATACGCTTATGTTCTGTCGTATATCTGTTATTTAAAGACAACTATTTATTGTGATGTTCTGTCTTGTTTTTTTTTTTTAAAGGTAACTAATAATATTATTCATTTTCTTATTAAGAAAAAAGTGTACTACCCCATGACATGGAAAATGACAACAAAAGGCTTTTTCTCTAAAACAAATCCGTACAAACTACATATAAATGCAATGAAAATTCAATACAGTTGTTCATGGAATTGATAACTATGTCGTTGTTACTTAAACCCAGGGGGAATAGTTTTCCATAAAACAGTAATTAAATGTTTTTATTTAGCTGACTTCAAGTCACTTTAACATTTCACCTTTATTATTTTGCTTTTATGAACACGTAACACTCACCTTCGCACTACCAACATAAGATGTAAAATTAACACCAAAATCAACTCTGGCTCGAAAACTAAATTTCCATATACCAATCAAATAAACCAAGGCGTGATCCGAAACCCAGCTTACTCGGGATGTGAACAAGATTCTCCTCTGGTGCATAAGTTGTAAACATCGTATTCCTAACTTTCAACGTAAATTAAAATGAGCTGATAAAATCTATGGTCAAATAGATGCTGGTTCCACCAACGAAAATTAAAATAAATATGCTATTTATAATTTTTCTGTACTGTTTATAACATGGACATTATTTATCGTTTACATTTTCAAACTAATAAATAAATCATGAATATCCTCTCCCAAAATTCCTGCATCTTTAACTCAACGCGAAACGCCTTTTTTCAGACCTTTTTATGCTCTTCAAAAGACCTTGCCTACCCACCCAAAAACAACAACAACAACAACAACAAAGTGGTTAGTAGGCTTACTCCCCGACTAAGCAAAAAAATCCAAAGCTGATCTCAGGTAATGGTTATAGAATTTTTTAAAAATATATTTTTGTTATCTCATGCAGCAGAAAGCTTGTCATGCACAACAAGCAACTATATATCGCAGAAAAGTCAATTAAACACAAGTTTCCACACTGCAAAATAAATTTGCATTTCTTATACTACAAAGGGGTAAATGCATTCTCTGTCTGTCTGTCTGTCTGTCTGTCTGTCTGTCTCTCTGTCTCTGTCTCAGCCAATCTATCTATCTACCTGTCAATTAATATAAGTGCATAGGATTGATAAGCGTGTATTCTTGAAACTCTCTCTTTCTCGCTCTCTCTCTCTCACTCTCAATCAATCAATCAATCAATCAATCAATCTATCTATCTATCTATCTACTTATCAATCTATATAAGTGCATAAGATTGTTAAAGCGTTTATTCTTGAAACTCCTCTCTCTCTCTCTCTCATACACCCACACACGGGAGAGAGGGAGGGGGAGGGGGGTTGGGGGGTTGGGCAGGCCCTGCGTACCCCCATCGAAGCTCCTCATCCCGAGATCAAAGTGAAGTAATTTGGCTTAATTTCATCCCATCATCTTTGAAGGGGAAGACGAAAACAACTTTCCTTCAAGATTCTCATTCCTTTTTTATCGATAATATTTGTTCATTTTCATTATTTTTGCTGCTTTTTTATCACTTTTCCTGTTTCCTAACACCGTCAGTCACAGTAAAAGTAGTAGTAGTTAAATTAGTGAATGAATCGACTTTTTTTTTCTGAATTTACCATTTTTTCGGGTACCGAGCTGTCTGTCTGTCTGTCTGTCTGTCTGACTGCCTCTCAAAAATTATTTAATGGATCGACCCATCATTAACACACTTTTTTTTTCTGAATTTTTCAATTTTCCAGGTACAGGGTTGTCCTGTCTGTCTGTCTGTCTGTTTTCAATTTCCGGGGTACCGAGTTTCTATCTCTCTCTCTCTCTCTCTCTCTCTCTCTCTCTCTCTCTCCAATTTACCCTTGAATTTTATTGGAATAAATATACAAGCCATGTCTTCACTATTTTTTGGTGCCAAGTTCTCTCTCTCTCTCTCTCTCTCTCTCTCTCTCTCTTTCTGTCTCCAACATAATCTTAATGCCCTTTTTTAACCCATGTACCCTTATACCAAACTCCTAAGGACAGCCAATGTAAAGAACTTCTTACCAGAAACTGATCTGTTCATCAGTAATATTGAAAAAGTTTTCGTTAGAAATATAAATAATTCCCAAACAATATTTATATATATAAATACATATATATCTCTGACATAGCACTGAAACTGGCTGCAGCTCTGGCTACGTAGAGAGAGAGAGAGAGAGAGAGAGAGAGAGAGAGAGAGAGAGAGGGGGGGAGAGAATACCTGATGCTAATCTGACCATTTCACACAGAGGTCGGGATACCTAATTTTCTCCCCATTCTATGGCGTTTAACTTCTCGCCCCATGATTGGCTAATCGCTGGAATTACTCTGCTAGAGTGCTCGAGATTCCTATTCTGAAAGTTCCCATTCCCATTATTTCCAGGCGAGCTCCAAGTTTGGTCTATTATTATTATTATTATTATTATTATAATTTAGATCCAAATTTAAGACAACAATTTGGAGCGAATTGCTTGCCTTAAACTTGGATCTAAATAATAATAATAATAATAATAATAATAATAATAATAATAATAATAATAATAATAATAATAATAATAATAATATACCAAACTTGGAGCTCGCCTGGAAATAATGGGAATGGAAACTTTCAGAATAGGAATCTCGAGCAGTCTAGCAGAATAATTCCAGGCGAGCTCCAAGTTTTGGTCTATTATTATTATTATATTATTATTATTATTATTATTATTATTATTATTATTAATATTATTATTATTATCGCTAGAAAACATTGAATACAGACGTCTTTCAACATAATAGGTAATGTGACCCCGACCGAACTATATTGTGCATGTAGGATTATTATTTATTATTATTATTATTATATTATTATTATTATTATTATAGATAGGCATCAAACTAAATTTGGTGCCTTCCAAACTGACAGCTAATTCCGAATTCTATTATTATTATTATTATTATTTTATTTTATTTATTTATTTATTTTTTTTTTGCTCTATCACAGTCCTCCAATTCGACTGGGTGGTATTTATAGTGTGGGGTTCCGGGATGCATCCTGCCTCCTTAGGAGTCCATCGCTTTTCTTACTATGTGTGCCGTTTCTAGGATCGCACTCTTCTGCATGAGTCCTGGAGCTACTTCAGCCTCTAGTTTTTCTAGATTCCTTTTCAGGGATCTTGGGATCGTGCCTAGTGCTCCTATGATTATGGGTACGATTTCCACTGGCATATCCCATATCCTTCTTATTTCTATTTTCAGATCTTGATACTTATCCATTTTTTTTTTTTTTCTCTTCAACTCTGGTGTCCCATGGTATTGCGACATCAATG
>NC_087219.1:35496770-35501770 GCF_015104395.2 Macrobrachium nipponense
TAATCATAACAAGAGGGAGTCAGAACGGGAATTGTTATAATCATAACAAGAGGGAGTCAGAACGGGAATTGTTATAATCATAACAAGAGGGAGAATCAGAACGGGAATTATTATAATTATTACAAAGAGGGAGTCAGAACGGGAATTGTTATAAAATAAACAAGAGGGAGTGAGAACGGGAATTAAAATAAAATTATTACAGAGGGAGTCAGAACGGGAATTGTTATAATTATTACAAGAGGGAGTGAGAACGGGAATTGTTATAATCATAACAAGAGGGAGTGAGAACGGGAATTGTTATAATTATTACAAGAGGGAGTCAGAACGGGAATTGTTATAATCATAACAAGAGGGAGTGAGAACGGGAATTGTTATAATCATAACAAGAGGGAGTGAGAACGGGAATTAGTTATAATTATTAAAGAGGGAGATCAGAACGGGAATTGTAAATTATTACAAAGAGGAGTGGAGAACGGGAATTGTTATAATCATAACAAGAGGGAGTGAGAACGGGAATTGTTATAATTATTACAAGAGGGAGTCAGAACGGGAATTGTTATAATCATAACAAGAGGGAGTGAGAACGGGAATTGTTATAATCATAACAAGAGGGAGTGAGAACGGGAATTGTTATAATTATTACAAGAGGGAGTGAGAACGGGAATTGTTATAATCATAACAAGAGGGAGTGAGAACGGGAATTGTTATAATCATTACAAGAGGGAGTGAGAACGGGAATTGTTATAATCATAACAAGAGGGAGTGAGAACGGGAATTGTTATAATTATTACAAGAGGGAGTGAGAACGGGAATTGTTATAATTATTACAAGAGGGAGTGAGAACGGGAATTGTTATAATCATAACAAGAGGGAGTGAGAACGGGAATTGTTATAATTATTACAAGAGGGAGTGAGAACGGGAATTGTTATAATTATTACAAGAGGGAGTGAGAACATTACAAGATGGAGTGAGAACGGGAATTGTTATAATTATTACAAGAGGGAGTGAGAACGGGAATTGTTAATATCCAATAACAAGGGGAGGGGTGGAGAAGGGGAATTGTTATAATTTATAACAAGAGGGAGTGAGAAAAAGATTGTTATAATCATAACAAGAGGGAGTGAGAACGGGAATTGTTATAATTATAACAAGCATGGGAGTGAGAACGGGAATTGTTATTATCATAACGATAAACAAGGGAGTGAGAACGGGAATTGTTATACTTAGTATACAAGAGGGAGTGAGAACGGGAATAATTATAACATCACAGCGGGAATGACGGGAATTGTTATAATCATAACAAAGAGTGGAACGGGAAATTGTTATAATTTATACATAAGGGAGTGGAGAACGGGAATTTTTATAATTTAGTAACAAGACGGGAGTGAGAACGGGAATTGTTATATTATTCATAGAGGGATTGAGAACGGGAATTGTTTATAATTCATTATTACAAGAGGGAGTGAGAACGGGAATTGTTATAATTCATAACAAGAGGGGTGAAGAACGGGAATTGTTATAATCATAACAAGAGGGAATGAGAACGGTAACAAAGAGGGGAAGTCAGACTGGGAATTGTTATAATCATTTAACCAAGTAACAAGAGGGAGTGAGAACGGGAAATTGTTATATTATTACAAGAGGGATTAGAACGGGAATTGTTATAAATTATTTACAAGGGAGTGGGAGTGAGAACGGGAATTGTTATCATAATAGAACAAGAGGGAGTGAGAAACGGGAATTGTTATAATCATAACAGGGAGTGAGAACGGGAATTGTTATAATTCATACAAGATTGGAGTGAGAACGGGAATTGTTATAATCATTAACAAGAGGGAGTAGAAACGGGAATTGTTATAATCATACAAGAGGGAGTGAGGAAACGGGAATTGTATAATTATTACAGAGGGAGTGAGAACGGGAATGGTTATAATCATAACAAGAGGGAGTGAGAACGGGAATTGTTATAATCATAAACAATAGGGAGTGAGAACGGGAATTGTTATAATTATTACAAGAGGGAGTGAGAACGGGAACAAATTGTTATAATCATTACAAGATGGGAGTCAGAAACGGGAATTGTTATAATTATAACAAGAGGGAGTGAGAACGGGAATAAGTTATAATCATTTACAAGAGGGAGTGAGAACGGGAATTGTTTATAATCATAACAAACGAAGGGCAGTGAGACTGGGGAATTGTTATAATTATTACAAGAGGGAGTGAGAGCGGGAATTGTTATAAATCATAACAAAAGGGAGTGAGAACGGGAAATTGTTATAAATTATTACAAGAGGGAGTGAGACGGGAATTGTTATAATTATTCAGAAGGGAGTGAGAAGGGAATTGTTATAATCATTAACAAGAGGGATGAGAACGGGAAATTGTTATAATTAATTAACAAGAGGGAAGTGAGAAACGGGAATTGTTATAATCATTAACAAGAAGGGAGTGAGAACGGGAATGTTATAATTATTAACAAGAGGGAGTGAGAACGGGAATTGGTTATAATCATTACAAGAGGGAGTGAGAACGGGAATTGTTTATAAATCATAAACAAGAGGAGTGAGAACGGGAATTGTTATAATTATTACAAGAGGGAGTGAGAACGGGAATAATTGTTATAATCCATAGAAGAGGGAATCAGAACGGGAAATTGTTAATATTACAAGAGGGAGTGAAACGGGAATTGTTATAATATCATTGAAGAGGGAGTCAGAACGGGAATTGTTATAATATAACAAAGAGGGATGAAACGGGAATTGTTAATATATCATTAACAAGAGAGTAGAACGTCAATAACGGGAATTGTTATAATCATAACAGAGGAGGAGTGACGGGAATTGTTTAAATTATTACAAGAGGGAGTGGAAGAGCGGGAATTAAAGTTATAATCATTAACAAGGGGCAAAGTTGGAGGAAGCGGGAATTGTTTAATTATCATAACAAGAGGGGAAGTGGAGAGCGGGAATTGTTAATTTAATTCATTAACAAGCAGGGGAGTGAGAACGGAAAAATTGTTAATTAATTAATTCAAGAGGGAGTGAGAACAAGGGAATTGTTATTAATTAATATAAAAGAAGGGAGGTGAGAAACGGGGAAATTGGGTTTTTTATAATTATTAACAAGAGGGAGTGAGAACGGAATTGTTTAAATTAATTCATTAAGAAAACAAAGAAGGGAGTGGGAGTAACGGGAATTGTTATAACATTATTACAAGAAGAGGGTTGAAGAAGGGAATTGCTTTTAATAATCATAACACGAAAGGGAAGGTGGGAGGAACGGGAATTGTTAATAATCAATAACAAGAAGGGAGTTGAGAACAAAAAAGGGAAATTGTTATTAATTGAACGGAATTGTATCAATCAAAACACAAGAGGGAGTGAGAACGGGAATTGTTATTATCAATAACAAGGGAAGGGATAGGAACGGGAATTGTTAATTAATTATTAACAAGGGTTAGGGATGAGAAGCTGGGAATTGTGTTATAATCATTACAAGAGGGAAGTGGAGAACGATTGTTATTTAATCAATAACAAGGGCGTGGGAGAGCGGGGAATTTGGTTGTTATAATTCAATAACAAGAGGGAGTGAGAACGGGAATTGTTTATAATTATTACAAAAAGGGAGTGAGAACGGGGAATTGTTATTAAATTCATACAAGGCGGGAGTGAGAACGGTAATTGTATAATCATAAACAAGAGGGGAGTGAGAACGGGAATTGTAAATATACAAGAGGGAGTGAGAACGGGAATTGTTATAATCATTACAAGAGGGAGTGAGAACGGGAATTGTTATAATCATAACAAGAGGGAGTGAGAACGGGAATTGTTATAATCATAACAAGAGGGAGTGAGAACGGGAATTGTTATAATCATAACAAGAGGGAGTGATTGAACGGGAATTGTATAATTCATAACAACAAGATTGGGAGTGAGAAACGGGAATTGTTATAATATAACACGAGGGAGTGAGAACGGGAATTGTTATAGGGGTATAACAGAGGGAGTGAACGGGAATTGTTATAATCATACAAGAGGGAGGGAGAACGGGGACGGTTGTTATAATTATTACAAGAGGATTGAGAATGGGAATTGTTATAATTATTACAAGAGGATTGAGAACGGGAATTGTTATAATCATAACAAGATGGAGTATGAACAGGAATTGTTATAATCTTAACAAGAGGCAGTTTGAACGGCAAATGTTATAATTATTACAAGAGGGAGTTAGAATGGGAATTGTTATAATTATAACAAATGGGAATGCGAACAGGAATTGTTATAATTGCTACAAGAGTGAGTGAGAACGGCATATGTTATAATTACTACAAGAGGGAGTGCGAACAGGAATTGTTATAATTATAACAAGAGGGAGTGTGAACGGTAGTTGTTATAATTATATAAATCATAAAACAATTACATGACATAAAACGAACACAAAAGGCAGGTTTAAGCCACCTGAAACTGAGAGCTAGAGCTTGAAATTGATTAAGAAACAACCGTTGACGTTTGCTTGTACCTATCATAACCAATTTTCAATTTACTATTGCACGATTATTTAATTTTTTAAGGGTTTTAGAAGTTTTCAGATCCGGGAATATTCTATGGAAGATACCAAAAAATATAAACTTAATAAAGAAGCTTTACAGAATGAGCAGAAATAATGAGAAGAATTAAGAATAGACTATGCTTGGTAGAAATATAAAATAACTTCTATAAATGAAAAAAAGGAGGGAAAGTGAGTAAACACACACTTTTAAACATCATCTGAGGGGGGTTATGAACACTTTAATAAGGCCTAAGAACTAAGACAAAAACATGATTGATAGGAAACCAAAATCAGAAAAAATGAGGGAAGAAAGTACCACGAAAATATATGTGTGTGTATATATATATATATTATATATATATATATTATATATATATATATATATATATATATATATATATATATATATATATATATATATATATATATATATATATATATATATATA
>NC_087219.1:35506770-35510110 GCF_015104395.2 Macrobrachium nipponense
TATTCTTGTGTCATCAGCGAAACTACTCACTACCGAATCCTTAACATTACTGTCTATGTCTTCAATCATAATAACAAACAATATTGCAGCTAGCACCGTACCTTGTGGCACACCGGATATTACCTTGGTTTCACTCCGATTTTTCTCATCGTTTGCAATAACTATCTGTTTTCTGTTGTGTAAAAATTCTTTTAACCATCTTCCTACTTTATCTACGATATTGTGTTTTCTAATTTTCTTTGCTAATATATTATGGTCTACTTTTGTCAAAAGCTTTTGCAAAGTCTAGATAAACCACATCTGTTTCATTTCCGCTTTTTCATATTTTTGAATATGTTCTCACGGTGGACTAACAGTTGGGTTTGTGTACTTTTTCCGGGTACGAAACCGTGTTGTCCTATATTAAACAAATTATTTTTTATTAAATGTTTCATAATATTTTCTTCATTACCCTTTCATACACTTTCATAATAGTGATAGTTAGACTCACAGGCTATAATTACTTGCCTCTAGTCTTGATCCACTTTTGAAAGTAGGGGTGATATATGCTAATTTGTGCTCATCATAAATCTTGCCTGTATCTACACTTTGTCTTAATAATATTGCAATGGCTTTGCGATAGAATGAACTACTTTCTTTAACAAAATAGCAGGGACTCCATCCGGCCCTGCAGCAGCTCCATTTTTAATTTCATTAATTGCCTGCACAATATCAGCTTCATTAATTTCTATGTCAGCTAAATATTCACTATTTTCTTCCCTTACTTCTATATCATTATCTTCATTATCTATTCTAGGGGTGAATTCTCTCTTATATCGTTCTGCCAGTATGTTGCAAATTTCCTTTTTTTCATTCGTTAATCTCCCTTCAATTCTCAGAGGGCCTATTTCTATTCTTCTTTTATTATTCATCTTCGCATATGAGTATAATAGTTTGGGGTTTTGCTTGATATTTAATAGGGTTTTTTCTTCCAAGTCCCGTTTTTTCATTTTCTTTGATTGTATAATCTTTTGTTCTGCATTTTCTATCTTACTTTTTAGTTCTATAACTTTCCATGCATTTTTTTCTTTTGCAAGACCTTTTTTCCACTTTCTGATTTTCTGGAACAAGATCCTTCTGTCTCTTGGTATGCATGAATGATGTTTACTTTTCTTCTTCGGTATATATTTTTCCACTATTTTCTCCAATATTTTATATAATATCTCCGTATTTACCCTTATGTCATCACTTACGAAAATGTTATCCCAATCTTTGTTTAATTCTTCATTAATTTCTGACCATTTTATATTTTTACTGTAGAATTGTATTTTCCATATCCTTCCCACTTTTTCATTTCTTGCTTATCTCTATTTTCACTTGCTTTGGAATGAACTGTTAATTCTATGACATTATGGTCTGAAATACTCGCATTATAAACTATTATTTTCTTTAAACATAATTCATCTCGTTCACAAATACTAGGTCTAAAGTATTTTTCCTTCTTGTTGGCAGGTGATTTTATTTGTTGAATGTTGTATTCTAGTAGCATATCTAATAGCTTTTCAAATTGCCTCTTATCTTCTGCACTACTATTACTCTCTTTTTTTATATAGTATAAGTACAACCACAATCTCCTATTCGTTCTTTCATTCTACGAAAGGAAAGTTGAAGTCACCAGATAGGAGAATAGTCCAAGTCCTTGTGATACATATATCATCCAATTTTTTCAATTATTAAGTCAAACTCTTTAGTATTAGGAGGTCTATATATTACTATGTTCATCAATTTTTCAGATTCAAATTCTACGCTATTAGTTCACATTCTGAGTTACTATATTTCTCATGTATTTTTCCTTGTTTTTGTCTTTCCCATATATTGCGGTTCCCCCTTGATTCCTATTTTTTTCTATCTGATCTATAAGTTTGGAACCCTTTTATTTGATCATCATTCCCAGTCTCTTGGGATACCAGGTTTCACTTCTATTCATTATATCTATTTTCTTTTCATTTTGGGTTAGTTCTTCTAAGTACTCTATTTTTCTTTGAGTTACTCGTAACTAAACCTGCGCATTCATCACTATGATGGTTTGCGTGTTTTCTCCTTCATTTAATACTGGTAGTAATAAGGATTTTCCCATGTCTCTTTCCTGTTCTGGTATGTTGTTCTTTTTTTCATTTCCAGAAATTCTGACATTAAAAAATCCAACTTTTCCATAATATTTGATCTTCCTTCATCATAATTATTCATTTTGTGCTGAATCTGCAATTTTCTCCGTTTCTGCAATATCCTCTTGCATAATAAATACAGTTATTATCTCTTGAGTAGAATTTCGGAGCTGATGCTTTGAAAATTTTTTGCTGACACCTCTGCATATCTCATTGGTGGTTTGCTTTTCTCTTTTACCTGATATTCTTGATTTCTCTCTTTATTTGTTTCTTTCTTATTTTGGATTTATTACTTTTGGTTGGTTATTTATTTGATTATGATTCATGGCTACAGGGTGCATATATTTGCATTTTTTGTCGAACTTACATCCTTTTCCTTCTTTTAGGTTTTTACATATTTTTGGATGCAGATCTCTGCAATCATCCCCATATCCATCTAAGTATGCACATTTTACCATATATTTCATAGTTTTGACATATCTTAGGATGTTTGTAGTAACATCTTTCTCCAAATCTGCAATTCCCTCTTTTCAAAAGGTTGCAGATTTTGTCTTTCTTGTCTATTTTTTTTTCCTCTTTCCCGTCATTGTGTAGATCTGGGTAGAGCCTCTTCGGGATTTGCTTTTTTTCTGTTGTCATATCGTAATTTATTTCTTCGTAGGTATGCTGCTTTATTGCCTCATATGTAGTATCAATGAGTATCTCTGCATCCATACTTTTATCTTGTTCTTTTTTGTTTTCCTTATTTTTTTGTTTTTTCTGTCATTTCATTTTTTGTTACTTCTCTTCCGTTTTCCTCTTCTTCTTTTTCTTCTTCTTCTTCCTCTTCCTCTTCTTCTTCATCCTCAACTATTTGTACATTCAATCTTGATTTAATAACATGTCTATCCATGATAGACATGTTGAACAAAAAATTCTGTATCTCTTCTCAAATCTTGTATTACCTCAGCACACTGTGGATGGTCGGAATGTTGCATGCAGCACATTTTCTGATTAGGTTTTGTGGATTGACTATGCTATACCAAACCTTACACAGTTTGCATGCTTTTGGCATTCTTTTTCCTAATGCATCAATTAGGATATTCACAAGATTCACCTTATTCATTTTCTTTGTCGGAATATGTTGGTTTATGTATATTTTCTTTATGAGTCTCTTGACCACTTGGATTTTATTTGGAACTTCTTCAATTATTTTC
>NC_087219.1:35510610-35518110 GCF_015104395.2 Macrobrachium nipponense
CAATAATGCCACTCGCCTCTAAATAGTCACGAAATCAAAGAGAAAGAACTACAGAAATCTCCTCTTGACTCTAAAAAAAAAAACTCCCATAACCACAAAAAAAAAAAAAGGTCACCCGCCCAAGATTAATTCCAACTCCATATATTTCCCCATATTAATAATAACACCACTCCGGTTATAAAAATATTTCCTCCATTTGGTTAAAAACCAACCCCCTTATATTTCTCTCTTATTTCTCCAATAGCCATATGTCAATAAAAAAACAACACCACTCCAGGAATAGAGAATAATCACCTCTATTTCGGCAAATACAAAATATTTACCTCTATTTCCCCAATAACTCCATGTGGAACAAAACAAGGCGGCTCCAAAAATATATCTCCAAAAAACTGTGCACTCAAGGCATCTAACTCACACACTCACAAATATTGCCCCATAGAATCTCCTCAAAATGTGTCTCCATTTGCAACAAAGATGGCTGCAAAATAATTGAACTAACATAGCTCTCATCACATTGGCAAATATCAAAATGGCCAAAAATATATCTCCAATATATTATATCTCAAATATAGCTCCAAATATATCTCAATTATCTCTCCAAAATAATATATCTCCATTATATCTCAATTATAACTCCAATTCTCCAGAGAATAACTCAATGTTATAGTCAAGACTATAAAACTCTCTCCATTAGCATAACTGCTAAAAAAGGGCAAAAACTCGGCAAATAAAAACTGTCTAGAAAATTCTAAAAAAATCACTAATGTGCCACAAACTCATTATAACAGAACTCCAAATTCACAGTGTCTTAGCCAAGACTTCTCCATATGCACTACGACATAGGCCACTAGAAAACTTAGCCAAGTTTCCTATCTCTCACAAAGTTGTCACAAATACAACAAATGTATTGTGCAAGAAAACTCACTATTTCTGGAACACAAATATCCAGAGAAAAAATGCAGTGCCATTACGTATGCATTCAAAACATGCAAGAATTCTCCCGTAAATTTCTCTACAGCATCAAATAGCTAAAACACAAACACGTTCCTGAATATTGACTCTAAGTCATGAACTGAGCTATTGAAAAAATATTCACATCAACTGGAGAGAAAAAACAAATTCAAATTCACTCATGGTAAAAATAAAACTTGTGTCAGCGATGGCTAATTTCCAAAAAAGGAAAAAGAAAAATCAACGGCCTTGTTCACTATCTCCCGTAACTCACCAGATGTCAAGCAATTATCTGCTGAACTCATAAAAAAAAAGAGGAAAACAAAAAAAAATAATGTGTTGTTAGTTCCTCCCATATTCAAAAAAGATTTTAACCACCATTGATAGCATTAAAACGCCCACGTATTAGTATAAAAAAATCAGTATCAGAAATATCATTATCACAAAATCACCAAAAAAATTGCTATCATCAAATCAGTATCAGTACAAAAAAAAAAAAAAATATCACCAATGTCAATGCTTGTCCATTCTCCAAAATTCAGCACAAAATTCAGCAAAAGTTCAGCAAGTTTCACCACAATTTCACCAAGATTCAGTCAGATTCATCAAGATTCAGCAAAACTCATCCCCGTGAATCACTGAAATATTCTCCAAAGTTACAAAAACTCAAACAATTATAACACAAGACTTCTCCCATTAATTCCTTGTAATAATTATCCATGAATAATTTTCTGTAATAATTATAGAATAATCTCCCATGAAATATCTCAAATCTCTCGTAAAACAAGTCTCCCGTAATGATAATATACTTAAGCAACCTCCCGTAACACATCTCAAGAATAATAATTATTAATAATAACAATAATAATAACTCTCCATAGCAACAATTCTCTTGCAAAGATCTCAAGTAAGGGTGAATTCAAATAGCATACACTAGTATTGCTGAATCCTATGACATACAATTTCTCCAGCATACCACCATTCACGGCACCGGGCAACACCATTCGGCACTTCAAAGTAATTTCTCCAACACAATTAAAAAAAATAATCTGTGTATCCCCCTTATATTTGTGTCTTTCAAGGCACAAAGAAAACATATAACACATCCCGTGCATGTTAACTACTTTTCCCCGCATTCACGGAAAAAAAAAAAAAAAAAGAAAATCTCTTTTTATTTCCGTTTCTCTTCCTCCAAGAAAGAAAAAAATATAACTCTTTTCTAAAAAAAAAAGACTCTACTGGGCATTTCACTTCATCAACTAATCAATCAGATGATGTCTTAGCATCCAATGTCAAGGGCAAAATCCATACCCCAACACAAAGAAAAAAAAAAAAAAAAAAGAAGGAAAAGGGGGAGTTCACCCACACTGAGAAAAAAAAAATTTCTCCCCCCCTTAGAACAACCCCTCAGTCAAGCGGCATAACAGCCCCAGGCATGCCAGTAGTCCCCCCATCTCCCCTTAAACAGTGTCTGAGGACCCCCTCCCAAGGTATACACTAGTACACCCATCTCGCAATGCCCTCCCTCGAGGTATGCAGTACCCACAATGCAACGTGCCTCTCTGCGCGGTAAGCAGAAAGTGCTGAGCCCGTAAAATATTGGCCGCTCTTGTCTCCAAGCCAATATGCTTATCTAAGCACAGTTCACATGCAAAAAACATCTCTATACACTCTTATGTGTTTAAAACAAAGACGAATACGTCTATCATAAACATGGCGTGAATAAAGAAAACACGTCACTTCTGCTACTATGGGCAAAGACAAGAAAAACTATTGACCATCTTGAACAATCCCATTCCACTGAAATGTTTAAAACAACCCTTCCCTTCAAACAATAGTTTTTTTTTTTTTAACAAAACTCACCACTCCATAATGGGAACAAAAAGAACTCGAAATTCTCGTAAAACGCGGCAGTGATATACTATGCACTAAACACACACACCCGCACTGCCATCTCGGGATGCACTCGTCATTACACAAGCAAAAGTCATACTGGGTGCGCCCACTGCTTCTAGGCTGACTGCACCTGGGAAAAATGCTGAGTCCAATAAATCCTTCCTCCCTTTAGCACAGTTAACAGATAGATATTTTCTCATTTTTTCTCACTAAGTCACTGAAAACTAACAGTTTAACGATTTTTCCACAATCCCACAAAGGCTTTGTTGTTCGAAAACTATCGCTAAGTCATAACCCCTAACTGTCACCCATATCTTTACATTGGCGTTCCAGAAGGCTATAAAAAAGAAAAAAAAAAAAAAAACTTTCATAACCCTTTTTTCACAGACCGCCTGCCACCACTGTAATGTGGGGGATCCCCATTATTCATTAGGTAAGCGTGAGCACGACAAATGGAAGGCAAACCAACACACAGCATTACACACACAGCCTCTCTCTCTCTCTCTCTCTCTCTGCACCTCCCTCCTCTCTCTCTCTCTCTCTCTCTCTCTCTCTCTCTAGCACCGACACTCTCTCTCTCTCCACCTCTTTCTCCTCCATTCTAATAGGTAATGACAATGAGAGATCGCATCATAACATTAACGTTTATTAACAATGAATAAATAATCAAGTCTTACAGACTAACTCAAAAAACCCCGAAATAGTAAAATCTCTAATAGTAATCATTAGTCACCAAAAAAAGTCCACACCCCTCCGGGAACTCTTTGTCCCCCTCCATTTCCAGAACCGTCTGTTTCAAAGACACGAGAAACACACTCGTTAGCAAACATAAGTTTAAAGACAAAGTTAATGAAATGGAACATCTTACAAGATATCAAACAAGCCAAGCCCTTTGGCTAAAGTAATTCAACTTGGCTAAAGTAATTCAACTCACCCATGCAGCCGGAATATCTCACTCACTATTCCAAAAACACATAGGCACCACCATCGTGGCTCTGCCTTCCTCCCACGAATCTTTGTGCAAGTCGTCCCATAGACTCGGGTATGAAACTATTAAAGGGAAGAGGCACACACGCACATACGAACGCACAGTTCGCTAGCGCCTCGCAAACACTAGTTTTGCATCCAGTTTTCACAAAGGCACTTTGAGAAGAGTTAATAAACTCAGTACATTGACTTTGTCGAACTAAGCATTTTTATCTCCCGCCATCCCCAGAAACTCATTCATCAGCTACTCTCGGGTCGTTTCTTCTCACTGTTCTCCACATTCCATAGGTCACAGAGAACACATAGATAATATATTATCAATCAAAAACCCTAGGCCTAGGGTACGTCCAGAAGCTTATACAGGCCCGAACTGTCTTAGGCCGCCCTCCACTCACCACACTACAGTTCCATTCCAACTCGAAAACAAAATAAAATCACTCATTAACACGATAGTTAGGCAATTCACAACAAGAGGAGGAATCACTGGGCAAAACCACTGAAAGTTACGTTAACGTAAAAAAAATACAGCTGCTGAACTGAATATAAGAGAGCTCTTAAAACTAAAGTACAAGGCTGATTTAATAAAATAAACAAGCAATAAATTATGCTAATTTGACATATATATATATATATATATATATATATATAGTCAAAATTAGCATATATATATATATATATATATATATATATATATATATATATATATATATATATATATATATATATATAGGTACATACATAGATACATATATCATATATATACATATATACATAGATATAGATATATATATGTCTATATATATATATATATATATATATATATATATATATATATATATATATATATATATATATATATATATATAGATATATATACATCATATACATATATATATATATATATATATATATATATATATATAATATATTATATGTATATGTATGTATATATATATATATATATATATATATATAATATATATATATACATATATATATCTATCTATCGATGTATATGTATATAGATGTATTATGTATCTATGTATGTACCTAAATATATATATATATATATATATATATATATATATATATTATATATATATATATATATGCTAATTTGACATATATATATATATATTATATATATATATATATATATATATATATATATATATATATATAGTCAAATTAGCATAATTTATTGCTTGTTTATTTTATAAATCAGCCTTGTACTTTAGTTTTAAGTGTTCTCTTATATTCAGTTCAGCAGCTGTATTTTTTTTACGTTAACGTAACTTTCAGTGGTTTTGCCCAGTGATTCCTCCTCTTGTTGTGAATTGCCTAACTATCGTGTTAATGAGTGGTTTTATTTTGTTTTCGAGTTGGAATGGAACTGTAGTGTGGTGAGTGGAGGGCGGCCTAAGACAGTTCGGGCCTGTATAAGCTTCTGGACGTACCCTCTTGCTGGCAGCCTTCTGGAGATTTATCTTACGCCTTTTTGGAGGAATAATCCGACGGACCTCCCTTGGAAGTGTTTTTCCGTAGATGTGCTGAGCCATCTACGGCGTATGTGCATTGTGGAGTTTGATCACGGTTGTGATATCGCAGGTTATCGTCACTTGCGACGCCTGTACTCCTGATTCCCGCCGGAGGATTTGGCGGAAGACGTGGTCGTCGCTGTCCCGCCATGTAGGAGGCGTTACGCCAACCACTGTCCTGTCCGTCTTCAGCTGCTTGTCCAGGAGAGCTAAGGGGTCGTGAGGAGGCTCGTAGGGAGGCAATTGCCAGGTAAGAGCTGATTATCCTGTGTTGTCCCTCGGAATTGATCTCGACCCCTGGGTCTACCTGGACAATTTGTGGGCTCCCCCGTATAGCTGCTGGGAGGTTGAAGCGACTTCCGTGAACTCCTGTGCACTTCGCTGTACGCGAGGATTTGTGTATTTGATTATTATCATATATAGATATATATATATATATATATAATATATATATATATATATATATATATATATAATATATGTATGTTATATTGAGTTGTCGGCATTGGGTATCTATTGCCCCTCAGAATATCTATTTGAATTAGTTTTAAGTTTAGTACCAACATGGTTAGGTAGGAGATTTAAAGTTTTCCTGTCTTTATTTTCTCTAGTCTTCCTTCAATGTTATAATTATAGGTTAGTGGTTTTTTTTTCATTATTGGGCCCGTAGTATTATTATTTGAGCCTTTGGCATGTTATGTCCTTTCCTTGCTTTGTTAGGGTCAGCTTTTAAGTATTAGGTATCCTTGTGAGCCCGTTATTGTTATTGCTCATATTTACTGTTAAGTTTTGTCACAAGGCTTATTTAGTATTAAGTGTATTTTATAATTGAATATTGTTTTTTTTATTCTGGTGTTTGTTTCCACATCCCCCATACCCTGTGTACTTTCTTACTGCGTACGATCCCTGTAATTATTGAAGTATAAAGAACCTGTATTACGGCCAAAGGAGTCGTAACAATACATATATGCAACATTCTGGATATTGACCATGCAAGCTACACTGCGTTTAACTCGCGATCTCCGAAAGCTATTGATTTCCATAATCGGTATTGCCAAGTGATTAGATATTCTACCCGAAAATATTCTGCGGTAGAGCGGACCGGATGCGGGATGGGACCGGGGCGGGGAGGGGGCACATTGCTTGGCAAATAAGGAGGACGAGGTAAGATCGGAATTCGTTTAATTTGACATATTCTAATGAGTGGTAGAGAGGTATGAGAGGATGAAGTTTCATTCCGTGCTTGTATATCTAGTAATTATATTGTAAGTTATTCCTTCCTCTGCAATATTCAAAACGTACGGTAGCCAGTAAGCAAGCCAGTTCATTGCCATAGTGGGATTGTTTGACTACAGAGAATAAATTTGTTTTCTTTATATGTGGTGTAAAGTATTCGTGTTTAGATTAATGTAAAAACAATAACATGTATTCTGGTTTTGATAATTTTTTTGGCATCATCATAAATAAGTATACGGTAAAAACACGCAAAGAAAATAAATGTGTATTCTTATTTAGATTGATTTTCACAGAAATAACGATGGGAAATACAAAATTTTGGGGCCCATCAAATCCCAAAACGTCTACGGGAAAAGCGCGTAGCAATTAAATACAATTGGATTCGGATGACTGGTAAGACTATCTATCAGCTCTGAACTCCTCCTTAGTCCCTGTCCCACTTTGGGGGCAGGGGGGGGGAGGGCAAGATATACATAAAACTCATCAGTAAACATAGAGACATTTGTGTCAGACATGTTTCAGACAAGCGAACGGATGAACATATGACCTCATTCTAACTTCATTAGAGGAGATAACTATGGGACTAACGTCGTGAAGTGTCGCATTTTCCCTTTTTTTTATATAGAAAGTTACAAGACTATTTCTTGTTGCTTTTTGTGTAATTATTACCACTTCATGTTATAAACCATTCATCATATTTTCCTTTGTAAATGTTCTCCCACACTCCTCAAGTAGTTATTATTTTGGTCAATGGAAGATTTGATGTAAGTTAACAGTTTTTTCTTTTCTTGAATAACAACTCTAAAGCACCATATGGCAAGAGCATAAAGTGAAATGAGTACCATAAACGGAAACAAAAAAGCATGAAGTATATTGATATATACAGAGCATC
>NC_087219.1:35520610-35528110 GCF_015104395.2 Macrobrachium nipponense
CCCTGTTATTGCACAAGGTAGATTTTTCATTTTTCTTGAGTTTAGTAAGTCGTATATGGCAGTAGGGAACTTCACCATCTATACGGTGAATTTTGTTGTGCATCTTTATATTATCATCCTCAGACAATTCTCATTGTATTTTAATAATTTCTTCACCCTTTAATCTATTCATTCAATAATTTGTTCATTTATTCTTTTAAATTCTATGAACTGATCACTTTCATTCGGTATATCTTATCAAATGAACATCACATTCTTATTCTTTGGAAGCTTGAATTTCAGATTAATGGGCCCCGTGGGCTTGTTCCATGATAACAATAATAATAATAATAATAATAATAATAATAATAATAATAATTAAAGAATAATAAAAAAATAATAATAATAATAATAATATAATAACTAATAATAATAATAATAATAATTAATAATAATAATAATAATACAAAGTACAGGAGAGGGGACTAAACAACACAATAAAAGATGTAAAACAGATGTAAAACATACGATCCAACGGTACATGAAAAGGAATAAGGGATACCAACAGAACAAACTATTCGGAACCAACCAAAAAAGACTATACAGCCAACTAAGAGGAGAAGACAACCACCAAGGAATCCCTGAAGCCGAACCAAGTACAAGACTCTGGGAAAACATATGGAGCAATCCGGTATCACACAACAAACATGCAACATGGCTCCAGGAAGTCAAGGCAGAAGAAATAGGGAGAATAAAACAAAGATTCACTGATATCACGACAGACACAGTTAGACACCAACTAAAGAAAATGCCAAACTGGAAAGGCCCAGGTCCCGATGAAGTCCATGGATACTGGCTCAAACACTTCAAGGCCCTACACCCAAGAATAGCAGAACAACTCCAGCATTGTATCACAAATCACCATGCTCCCAAATGGATGAACACAGGAAGAACATCCTTAGTCCAGAAAGACAAGACTAAGGGAAATATAGCCGGTAACTACAGGCCTATCATCTGCCTACCAATAATGTGGAAGTTACTAACAGGTATTATCAGCGAAAGACTATACAACTACTACCTAGAGGATATAAACACCATCCCCCACCAACAGAAAGGCTGCAGAAGGAAGTGTAGGGGCACAAAAGACCAGCTCCTGATAGACAAAATGGTAATGAAGAACAGTAAGAGAAGGAAAACCAACCTTAGCATGGCATGGATAGACTACAAGAAAGCCTTCGACATGATACCAAACACATGGCTAATAGAATGCCTGAAAATATATGGGGCAGAGGAAAACACCATCAGCTTCCTCAAAAATACAATGCGCTACTGGAATACAATACTTACAAGCTCTGGAATAAGACTAGCAGAGGTTAATATCAGGAGAGGGATCTTCCAGGGCGACTCACTGTCCCCACTACTCTTGGTAGAAGCCATGATTCCCATGAAAAAAGAACTGCAGAAGATGGATGCTGGGTACCAACATAAGAAAAGAGGCAACAGAATTAACCATCTGACGTACGACATCAAGCTGTATGGTAAGAGCATCAAGGAAATAGATACCCTAATCCAAACTGTGAGCATTGTATCTGGGGACATCAGGATGGAGTTTGGAATAGAAAAATGTGCCTTGGTCAACATACAAAAGGGCAAAGTAACAAGGACTGAAGGGATAAAGCTACCATATGGGAACAATATCAAACACATAGATGAGACTGGATACAAATACCTGGGAATAATGGAAGGAGGGGATATAAAACATCAAGAGATGAAGGACACGATCAGGAAAGAATATATGCAGAGACTCAAGGCGATACTCAAGTCAAAACTCAACGCCGGAAATATGATAAAAGCCATAAACACATGGGCAGTGCCAGTAATCAGATACAGCGCAGGAATAGTGGAATGGACGAAGGCAGAACTTCAAAGAATAGACCAGAAAACTAGGAAACATGTGACAATACACAAAGCACTACACCCAAGTGCAAAAGGAAGGAGGGAGGGGACTACTAAGTATAGAGGACTGCGTCAACATCGAGAACAGAGCACTGGGGCCAATATATGAAGACCAGTGAAGACGGGGGGCTCAAGAGTGTATGGGAAGAAGGACTGATAAAAGTAGACGAAGACCCACAAATATACAGAGACAGGAGAAAGACAAGCAGAACAGAGGAATGGCATAACAAACCAATGCACAGACAATACATGAGACAGACTAAAGAACTAGCCAGCGATGATACGTGGCAATGGCTACTGAGGGGAGATCTCAAGAAGGAAACTGAAGGAATGATAACACAGGCACAAGATCAGGCCCTAAGAACCAGATATGTCCAAAGAACGATAGACAGAAATAACATCTCTCCCATATGTAGGAAGTGCAATACGAAAAATAAAACCATAAACCAAGCGAATGTCCGGCACTTGCACAGAACCAGTACAAAAAGAGGCATGATTCAGTAGCAAAAGCCTCCCACTGGAGCCTGTGTAAGAAACACCAGCTACCTTGCAGTAATAAGGAGTGATAGAAAACGATCAGGCAAAGATCCTCTGAGACTATGGTATCAGAACAGGTAGGGTGATACGTGCAAATAGACCAGACGTGACGTTGATTGACAAAATCAAGAAGAAAGTATCACTCACTGATGTCGCAATACCATGGGACACCAAAGTTGAAGAGAAAGAAAGGAAAAAAATGGATAAGTATCAAGAACTGAAAATAGAAATAAGAAGGATATGGAATATGCCAGTGGAAATTGTACCCATAATCATAGGAACACTAGGCAAGATCCCAAGATCCCTGAAAATGAATCTAGAAAAACTAGAGGCTGAAGTAGCTCCAGGACTCATGCAGAAGAGTGTGATCCTAGAAACGGCACACATAGTAAGAAAAGTGATGGACTCCTAAGGAGGCAGGATGCAACCCGGAACCCCACACTATAAATACCACCCAGTCGAATTAGAGGACTGTGATAGAGCAAATAATAATAATAATAATAATAATAATATAATAATAATAATAATAATAATAATAATAATAATGGGCATAATACACACCACCAGTATCACAGAAACAAATAAATTGGCATATGCAGAGCAAGATTAGTAGCAGAACTGATGGGGATTCGACAGACACGGTCAGACACCAACTAAAGAAAATGCCAAACTGGAAAGCCCCAGGTCCTGATGAAGTCCATGGATACTGGCTCAAAAACCTCAAGGCCCTACACCCAAGAATAGCAGAAAAACTCCAGCATTGTATCTCAAATCACCATGCACCCAAATGGATGACCACAGGAAGAACATCCTTAGTACAAAAAGACAAGAGTAAGGGAAATATAGCCAGTAACTACAGGCCTATCACCTGCCTACCAAATAATGTGGAAGTTACTAACAGGTATCATCAGTGAAAGGCTATACAATTACCTAGAGGAGACAAACACCATCCCCAACCAACAGAAAGGCTGCAGAAGGAAGTGTAGGGGCACAAAAGACCAGCTCCTGATAGACAAAATGGTAATGAAGAAAAGTAGGAGAAGGAAAACCAACCTAAGCATGGCATGGATAGACTATAAGAAAGCCTTCGACATGATACCAAACACATGGCTAATAGAATACCTGAAAAATATATGGGGCAGAAAAAAAAAGAAGAAAACACCATCACTTCCTCAAAAAATACAATGCGCAACTGAATACAATACTTACAAGCTCTGGAATAAGACTAGCAGAGGTTAATATCAGGAGAGGGATCTTCCAGGGCGACTCACTGTCCCCACTACTCTTGGTAGTAGCCATGATTCCCATGACAAAAGTACTGCAGAAGATGGATGCTGGGTACCAACTCAAGAAAAGAGGTAACAGAATCAACCATCTGATGTTCATGGACGACATCAAGCTGTATGGTAAGAGCATCAAGGAAAAAGATACCCTAATCCAGACTGTAAGGATTGTATCTGGGGACATCAGGATGGAGTTTGGAATAGAAAAATGCGCCTTAGTCAACATACAAAAAGGCAAAGTAACGAGAACTGAAGGGATAAAGCTACCAGATGGGAGCAACATCAAACACATAGATGCGACAGGATACAAATACCTGGGAATAATGGAAGGAGGGGATATAAAACATCAAGAGATGAAGGACACGATCAGGAAAGAATATATGCAGAGACTCAAGGCGATACTCAAGTCAAAACTCAACGCCGGAAATATGATAAAAGCCATAAACACATGGGCAGTGCCAGTAATCAGATACAGCGCAGGAATAGTGGAATGGACGAAGGCAGAACTCCGCACCATAGATCATAAAACCATGAAACATATGACAATACACAAAGCACTACACACAAGAGCAAATACGGACAGACTATACATAACACGAAAGGAAGGAGGGAGAGGACTAAGTATAGAGGACTGCGTCAACATTGAAAACAGAGCACTGGGGCAATATCTGAAAACCAGTGAAGACGAGTGGCTCAAGAGTGCATGGGAAGAAGTACTAATAAAAGTAGACGAAGACCCACAAATGTACAGGCAGGAGAATGACAGACAGAACAGAGAACTGGCACAACAAACCAATGCACGGACAATACATGAGACAGACTAATGAACTAGCCAGCGATGACACATGGCAATGGCTACAGAGGGGAGAGCTAAAGAAGGAAACTGAAGGAATGATAACAGAGGCACAAAATCAGGCCCTAAGAACCAGATATATTCAAAGAACGATAGACGGAAATAACATCTCTCCCATATGTAGGAAGTGCAATACGAAAAATAAAACCATAAACCACATAGCAAGCGAATGCCCGGTACTTCCTCAGAACCAGTACAAAAAGAGGCATGATTCAGTGGCAAAAGCCCTCCACTGGAGCCTGTGCAAGAAACATCAGCTACCTTGCAGTAATAAGTGGTACGAACACCAACCTGAAGGAGTGATAGAAAACGATCAGGCAAAGATCCTCTGGGACTATGGTATCAGAGCGGACAGGATGATACGTGCAAATAGACCAGACGTGACGTTGATTGACAAAGTCAAGAAGAAAGTATCACTCATTGATGTCACAATACCATGGGACACCAGAGTTGAAGAGAAAGAGAGGGAAAAAATGGATAAGTATCAAGATCTGAAAACAGAAATAAGAAGAATATGGGATATGCCAGTGGAAATCGTACCCATAATCATAGAAGCACTAGGCACAATCCCAAGATCCCTGAAAAGGAATCTAGAAAAACTAGAGGCTGAAGTAGCTCCAGGACTCATGCAGAAGGAGTGTGATCCTAGAATAAACGGTTACGGCAACATAGTAAGAAAAGTGATGGACTCCTAAGGAGGCAGGATCCCGCAACCCGGAACCCCACACTATAAATACCACCCAGTCGAATTGGAGGACTGTGATAGAGCAAAAAAAAAAAAATAAATAATAATAATATTTTGATAGGAGTCCCTCTATTTGACCAATTCTGATGAGTAAAATGAAATACAATGAAATATTAATAATAATAATAATACAATAATAATAATAATAATAATAATAATAATAATAATTAATGAATAATAATAATAATAATTAAATAATAATAATATGGATGATGATGATGATTGATGATGAATGATGATGATTATTATTATTATTATTATATTATTATTATTATTATCATATTTTTGTATTTTACGGAAAACTAAAACTGAAGATATTCAATTAGCCTTTTTATTTCAAAAGGAATGGTCTAAAAAAAAAACAAATTTTTCTGGCGTTGCAAGGTTTATCTACAATTGAGTAGTTTATCAGTATATTATTATTATTATTATTATTATTATTATTATTATTATTATTATTATTATTATTATTATTATTAGTTATTTTATTATATATTTTTTATTATTATTTTTCATTATTATTATTATTTTTTTTTTTTGCTCTATCACAGTCCTCCAATTCGACTGGGTGGTTATTATTATTATTATTATTATTATTATTATTATTATTATTATTATTATTATTATTATTATTATTATTATTATTATTTTTTTTTTTTATCACAGTCCTCCAATTCGACTGGGTGGTATTTATAGTGTGGGGTTCCGGGTTGCATCCTGCCTCCTTAAGAGTCCATCACTTTTCATACTATGTGCGCCACTTCTAGGATCACACTCTTCTGCATGAGTCCTGGAGCTACTTCAGCCTCTAGTTTTTCTAGATTCTTTTTCAGGGATCTTGGGATCGTGCCTAGTGTTCCTATGATTATGGGTACAATTTCCACTGGCATATCCCATATCCTTCTTATTTCTATTTTCAGATCTTGATACTTATCCATTTTTTCCCTCTCTTTCTCTTCAACTCTGGTGTCCCTTGGTATTGCGACATCAATGACTGATACTTTCTTCTTGATTTTGTCAATCAACGTCACGTCTGGTCTATTTGCACGTATCACCCTATCTGTTCTGATACCATAGTCCCAGAGGATTTTTGCCTGATCGTTTTCTATCACTCCTTCAGGTTGGTGTTCGTACCACTTATTACTGCAAGGTAGCTGATGTTTCCTTGCACGAGGCTCCAGTGGAGGGCTTTTGCTACTGAATCATGCCTCTTTTTGTACTGTTCTGTGCAAGTGCCGGACATTCGCTTGCTATGTTTGTAGTTTAATTTTTCGTATTGCACTTCTACATATGGGAGGACGTTATTTTCCGATCGTATTTCAGTTCTATCTCTTTGGATATATTATTATTATTATTAGTTATTATTATATTCATTATTATTATTATTATTATTATTGATTATTATTATTATTATTATTATTATTATTAAAAACTTTAATGCTCATGCCTTCACATGGGGAAAAATAGCGAAATAAAAATAATTTCCCAAATTATTTTCCACAACTTACAGACACCAATTTCACATTTTGTGGAAACATTTTTATGTTACATTATTAGCTTCTGGTAGAAGGCTTCCCCTTTTCGGTACATAATAAATGACTTGTAAAGATCACCAGAGTCTTTTCTGGGCCCGAAGACCAGCTCCTCTTTAAGCATATCAAATATTTGGGTAATCAAATGCCCCTGGAGGGTTATTTAACAATCTTAATTAGCCTATAGAAGTAACAAAAAATGTCTACCTGTAAATTTTTACTCATTTAGAGAGAGAGAGAGAGAGAGAGAGAGATGAGAGAGAGAGAGGATGGAGAATAGAGAGAAAGAGAGAGAGAGAGAGAGAGAGAGAGAGAGAGAGAGAGAGAGAGAGAGAGAGAGAGAGAGTAATTGACTGCTTGCACAGATAAAATCTTGATGCGAAAATTAAAACCATTATTATATATATAGAATATATCTATAAAATCGATATTAATATTCATAATA
This sequence comes from Macrobrachium nipponense, assembly GCF_015104395.2. Lineage (NCBI taxonomy): Eukaryota > Metazoa > Arthropoda > Malacostraca > Decapoda > Palaemonidae > Macrobrachium > Macrobrachium nipponense. The sequence goes on from NC_087219.1 coordinate 35,527,941, forward strand.
TAGTATATAGTATCTATATATATCTATATCTTATATAATATATATATCTATATATATATATATATATAATATATATATATATATAATATATATATATATCTATCTTATATATATTATATATATATATATACTATATATATATATATATCTATATATATAGATATAATATA
>NC_087219.1:35533110-35538110 GCF_015104395.2 Macrobrachium nipponense
TGACTCTCTACCGAAGAAATGGTCTGACGCAATTGTAAGCTAAAACGCCTATATTCTAGTAATATTCAAGCATTTACCTTCATTTTGCAACAAATTGGAAGTCTCTAGCACAATATTTCGATTTATGGTGAATTTATGAAAAAATAACATTTTCTTTACGTCCGCGCGGTAACTCTTCCGAAAAAATCATACGTGCGATTGTGGTAATGTTTGCACCATTTTAAATTAGCCGTTACATAACGTTTTATATATGAAAATGTGCGCAATTTCATGTATAATACAACAATAAATAGTTGAAGGTTGTAGCTATTCTCATTTTCGAAATATTTGCATATAAATCACGATAAATAGAAAAAAAACCACGTTCGGTCAAATTTGACTCTACCGAAATGGTCGAAAACGCAATTGTAAGATAAAACTCTTACAGTCTAGTAATATTCAGTCATTTATCTTCATCGTGAAACAAATTCGAAGTCTCTAGCACAATATTTAAATTTATGGTGAATTTTTTAAAAAACTTTCCTTCCCTCCGCGCGCGGATTCTCCGCCACAAATCTCCGAAATGCGTAAGTCCCATTCTCGGAATATTTGCTCCGTTTCATATTAGGCATTTCATAGAGTTTTATATATGAAAATGTGCGCAATTTCATGTAGAATAAAACGAAAAATATTTGAAAGTTGTAGCTTTCTTATTTCCGAAATAATTGCATATAAAAAAATATATATATAAAAAATTCGACATTCGGTCAACTTTAGCTCGTCAGATATGGCCGAAAACTGCATTTGTAAGCTAATATTCTTACAGTATAGTAATATTCAATCATTTGTCTTCATTCTGAAACATATTGGAAGTCTCTAGGACAATATTTAGATTTATGGTGAATTTTGAAAAAAATATGTGTTACGTAAGCGCGTTACGAATTCATGCATTATTTTGTGATAATAATTTTCTCGTGTTGCTTTTATCGTTTTACAATGTGTTATATATCAAAATGATCGCAATTTAGTGCACATTACAACGAAAAAAAAAGTAACTTGTTACCTTCAACCGTTTTGCGCACAGCGCGATTTGAATACAATTATATATGAAATTTCGTTTTTGCGCTATCATATATCGCATTATTATATATGATAATGATAACTTTTTTCATTTCTGATGGTTGCATACTAAACTTCAAGCAATGACAAAAAAAGGAGCCAAAAATGAACTCTTAATCTTGAAAACTAAGCGCGCTGTGATTTTTTGAAAAAAATATTTTTTCCGCTTACGCGCTCACTTCCAAACCCCTCCGGCATACGGGAGTCATTTTTTTATTTACTGCTCCGGCGTTTAAGGGTTAACATGGTTTTATAGTAAAAAGCTATATTTTTGTGTATCCAACAAATATCAGCTAGATCATTAGAAAAACATTAACACCTTAATCTTAATTATGGTAAATATGAAAAGACGTAAATACTTAACGAATTTTACTTTTAAGCCATCTAGTAGTTTATTTAATGTAATGAACGTATCGGAGATGCAGTTGTGGGCGTGGTCTAACAAGACGTCAACTGTGGTCATTTGCCAAACATGGTTGGAGCAACCCGACAGCGACCGGAAACGTCACCCACACAACAAGGAGAGCTATAGTTGAGCTCCATCTCGACAGATTTTCAAAAAAAAGGCATAGCTAATAGTCTTAATATCAACAAGACAACTGTGTATAGATAGCTAAAACGATACAACGAAGGAGAAGGATTGAATAGCCATCCGATCTGGGAGACCCCGCGGCACAACCGCAGAAGAAGACGAAGTGTTGATTAACTTTATAACCGAACACCCATTTTCGTCATCATTTTCAGTGAAACGAGAAACAAGAATACAAACATCAGTTGACATTGTAAGACGTCAGTTTCGAGAAGCAATTTTTCCATGTAGGAAACCTGCGCTCAAGCCTCCTACTTACACAGACGCATATGGACCATCGTCTCGGGTTTTTGCTCGAATATCTGTCCAAGAGCGAGAGCAGTTTTGGGAAACTTATATTTTGTGACGAGAAGACATTTTGCAACGACCAACAGAGAAGACTGCACTGCTGGCGTCCAGGAAAAACCAGGTAATGAACATTTACTTATTTTGCTTTATATATTTTTACGTGGTAGCCTAGGTGTGATATACTTTGTTATAGGCCTAGTCTGTATATGCTAAAGATTTAATGAATGATAATTCCTCTTTCACTGGTTTTTAAACCTGCTGACAAATATCTTTAATGGAAGTTTAGGATGTAATCACGGAGAAATAATACAAGAGAAGATATAAATTAATTTGAGCTAGGGTGGGAGTTGGGAATTGTCATTACTGAAGAAGCAGTTTAAATTTCTGTGAAATCCCGCCTTCGCTTTCGCAGTGTTGCTTGGCGGAAACCAGTGCAGAGGAAGTTCGTGCTAGCTTTCCTGAGTCTCGTGAATGTTTGAATACACATTGCACTGACTTAAAAGACGTTTAAGGTTACTATGCTATGACAACTTTTCTTATGCCTCTTTTCCGAATTCATAATATATACTATTAGGCCTATATAACCAAAGTTTTCTTGTAATTATTTTACTGTAAAACTAAGTCTTGGGCAGAAAAATACAACTGACGTAGCTGTTTCTATTTAAAATGGTTTGTAATGTATTATTATCATTTATAGAGGAAAGGCGGCGAAAAAGGTATAATTTTGTCTTTATAAGTTTTGATTAAATGCATATTAGAGAACTGTTTCTCGGAGAAAAAATTCAAATAGGCCTATACATACTTGTGGAGATTTATATATATATATATTATATATATATATAATATATATATCTATATATATATCTATATATATATATATATATATAATATAGATATATATATATATATATATATATATATATATATTATATATAAATCTCCACAAGTATATATATATATATATATATATATATATATATATATATATATATATATATATATATATATATATATATAGATATATATATATATATATATATATATATATATATATATATATATAAATCTCCACAAGTATATATATATATATATATATATATATATATATATATATATATATATAGTTTTATAGAATAAAATTATAGTATTTTCTTAACATTGCACTTCAAGTCTTAAAAGTTAAAAGTTCTGTGTTATAGCAATATTATCGAAAGGATGGCTTAATAAAAGCGCCAGTCCTTTTTTTTTCTTAATCCACAAAATTTATTGATGAGAGGAAGAACTGCAGTTAAAAGTTTCTTTTATATTTAAAAGTAAGCCCACTGTCATTTGTTTCTCTCCGAATATCTGTAAATTTATATTCTCTCTATTTTTTCAGGTTTGAGGATAAATATATCGAACCAAATCGACGAGGTGGGAGGATAACCGCGGGCCTTTGGGGTTGGATGGCGTTCTTGCGGACCAGTGCTTTAGGTTCCAATCCATGAGCGATTAAATGGCAGGCAGTATATATGTTGACATTCTTGACGAGGTGCTGATTCCATCGTTAGGATGCAACAGATTCCGGAACCGTTGCCCATGTTCTTGGCAATGGACAACTCCTCTGTTATAATAGCATGCCAGTGAGAAAATGGTTACAACAGCATCCAAAAGTTATTCGGATCAACTGGCCTGCAAAATCTCCGGATCTCAATCGCATGGAAAATTTGTGGGCCATTATGACAAAGGAATGGGATGGCTCCGTTCTGAACAGTAAACAAGCCATCATAAGCCATTGCTTGTCAGTATGGGAGTCTATGCGTGGGGAAAATATTTGTAGTAGACCTACGCTCACATACTAAATATCAATCAATTCTCTCTCTCGCTCTGTGTGGGTGTGTGTGTGTGTGTGTGTAGCTTTATATATATGACGTGTTTTTAAAAGACGAAGTTGTGTTTACTGCTATTTGTTTCGCTGGAATTTGTATTTTATTTTTCACAGGGACCTATGTATTTCAAAGAATTATACGTATTTTTTAAATAATTATAGTGGTATACTATTTACTTAACCTATACCGTTTTTATTATCAATTATATTCATTATTTGCTACTTGGTTTATTGATGCCTTTACTAAGTTACATTTCTTGAGATTTACCTAGGATTTCGTTAGACCCAACTGGTGGAAGGGTGCATAGTGGCCCGCCAATGGCTTAGTTTGTTGCCGCCTTCGCCTTATCCGTAGGCCAAGTGCACTTCGCGCTTCTCGATTATATCATATAGGCCTAAGAAAAAAATAATGACGAAGTATATCACACCAAGACTGTGGAAGAATTTCACAAATCCTGCTTTATGGTCTTTTAGACACCCTTCATAAGTTGCAAAGATTTGATGCAACTTGTTGCAGTCTGTAATATAAAGTCAATAGCATTGGCCTCGACATTATTGTTTATAATACGTTACAGTTGTCCTTCTGTAGAATCTGCACTCGACAGTTGTAGCTGATAATATCACACCTGATTAGTCTTCCATTCGTAAATTAAAAGCAAAATAATAAAAAATTAATTGTATTTCTAATATCGAAGATTACTCTTCACCTTGCTTATTTATTCACTTATTTATTATTTACTTTTCTTCAAACTGAAGAAACCCCTCGGGAGACTAGACTTATGTAGCACTGGCTATAACCTAAGCCTAAGCCATAATTTATTGCAAGTATCGAAATCATGATCCTGACTAACATTTGCTTTATACACAAAACTACAAAAGCGAAAAGTAATAACTATGAATTCATATCCCAAATGCATCAAATGTTATCATTAGACTATGCTCTGCTCAACTCTTCTCTTTCACTCCACCGCAATGTCCTCTTCCACTGTGTCCAGACTGACGATTCCACGACTCATGAAGTCACGGTGAGCAGAGGTTTTCATGCTACAGTAAACAATATTTAGTTTTCGTTCAGAAATATTGTAGCGTGAAATATTTTTGATTTTCCAGGTTCCAATATATTTCAATGATAAGATTCTATATGACAAGTGACCAACT
>NC_087219.1:35550610-35553110 GCF_015104395.2 Macrobrachium nipponense
AGTATCTCTCTGTTCATTTAGTTTCATAATGTATATTTATCCTGGGGATATATTTATAGGTATATTCGATTTTAATGTAAAGTCATGCGCGGATAAATTATAACCTAAGGAAGACTCACTTGTAGAATGGTAAGACTAAAAAAAAACCATCAATACACTCGTCGCCGAATAATTCAATCTCATGCAGATAATCATAATTTTCCACAAGACTTTCACGAACTTTGACAGAAAGGCACCCCTGATTACGACCAAAATTATTAGGATATAAACGCATTTCCCAAGTTACGAGGTCGCAAAAATGCTAGCTTGGGTACGAATATCTCCTTCAATGTTATGATTTTAAACAAAAAACTGAACTCATATTTCACTCACCGACCAATTCCCGGTTAAATGTCAATTTGAATTCTCTTGGGCATCTCCAAAATGTTGATTTGAGTAGCGTACACGCATTCTGACTTCCTGTGCTTTTAGAGAAAAGGCGAAAAACAAAAATTGAGCTAGTGTCAGTCAAAGACGCTTTTCTCTGCGAAGAGTTGAAAAGAAAATCAAGACTTTAAAAGATGATCACAATCTCTTCTGTAAGCAATTCAATAACAGTACAAAAAGAAACTGATTCTGATGAAGAAGGCTCAAGTCTGCATCATTTCACTGTTTTAGTAACTGTTGGGGTTCGGACAATCAGATATTCTAAGGCATTCTGAAATACACTGCCATGACTAATCGGAATTTTACCTTATTATTATTATTATTATTATTATTATTATTATTATTATTATTATTATTATTATTATTATTATTATTATTATTATTATTCAATCAAATCAATAAAAGCAGAATCGTAACTCACGAGCCTGGTACATATTATGTCAGTACATATAGTAACTTTTCTCATCAAGAACACCAGAAAAAACCAAATATTTAGCGGCCTTTCTAACTCATTCAAAACACAAATAGCTAATTGTTCAAATGTTCCCAGAGTTAGATCATTGTTCAAACGTTTCCAATGTTAGATAACAGTTTAAACGCTTCTCAAGTTAGACCACTTTTCACGTTTCGTGCTGATCCTAAAATGATCCCACTGCCTTACATTAAAGTACAGTCATAATTATGACTGGAGTAATAGAATCCACCACTCATTTGTATCTAGTGTACTGCTGCCGCCAATTATTTCAAAATGAATAAACGTGGGATTTTTGTAGACCACTCTGCTCCCCTCCTCAACAAAATATGGTTGAGGTTAAGTTTGAACTCTCGAAAGATATCAGGATCATGGGTTTTAATATAAGTATTTTGTTATACATTACAAAAAATGACTGCTGGATTTCTCCACTGATGTTGTACATTATTGCGTAGAAACTTTTACATTAATTAGCCATCTCCTGCCATCTCCTTTTCTCATACTATAGGTATTATTATTCTAAATTTGCTGACATATATATGCACACATGCACACCAGCATATATATATATATATATATATATATATATATATATATATGTGTGTGTGTGTGTGTGTGTGTGTGTGTGTGTTAAACATAAACATTCGCAAATTAGCACAGCATCACAATCATCTATCATTAGTAGCGGTATCAATATCAATGGCAGACGGAATAGTAAAAGTAGCAGTGAAGAAATAGTAGCAAACGTTCTTACAGTAATAGCAGTGGTACTAGCAGCAACGAGAAAAGTAGCAGTATCAATGGCTGGAAAATGGCCTTAGCAACGGTGTACAAGATAGAAATGATAACACCAGAGTTTAATAAAAAAAAAAAAATTAGCGGCAGACAACAGTAGCTGGTTCAAATAAAGCAGTAAAATCAGCAGTATAAAAAAAACATTAAAAAGCAGAGTCGGCAATAGCAGTAAAACTCCAGTAAGAACATAGTAGCCAAAGGATAAATCATTGCAAACAAAGTAGTAATGGTAGCAGAAACACTGGCGTCAGCAAAGTAGCAGTAATAGAAATAATAGAAGAAATAGAAGTAGAAAAGTAGCAGGAAGAGAAGCAGCAAAGTAACAGTAATAAAAGTGGCAGCAGAAAAGCAGCAGCAAAGTTGCAGCAATAAAAGTGGCAGCAGAAACAGGGGCACCGGAAAAGTAGCAGCAATAAAAGTGTCACCAGAAAAGCAGCAGCAAAGTAGCAGCAATGCAAGTGGCAGCAGAAAAGCAGCAGCAAAGTAGCAGCAATAAAAAAAGCAGCAGAAAAGCAGCAATAAAACTGGTAGCAGAAATGCAGCAATAAAAGCAGAAAAGCAGCAGCAATAAAAGTGGTAACAACAGCAACAGAAGCGCTGCTGAAGAAGACCACCACTGTTTATCCCCAGTACCTTTGTGTGTGTGTGTGTGTTTCCTACCCACGTTTCCCTCGGAAAGGTTTACGGTCTCGGAGAAAATGCAAGCCGATGTTTACGCTTTGCAAACTGGAACCCGAGATACGAGTAAATATGGAAGGAGGATTCCCAGGGATGCGATGTTTTAGCCCGACGTTTTGTGATGTTGCT
>NC_087219.1:35558110-35563110 GCF_015104395.2 Macrobrachium nipponense
CAGAGTAATAGACTTTTGAATTATAAACAATTTATCAATATATATTTTATATATATTATATAATATTTTTATATATATATATATATATATATATATATATGTATGTAATATATATATACACACACACATATATATATACACGCACTGAACACGGTGCTATACCACTATTCACGTAACGTGTGTGGCAGTATGCAACGTTTTGAAAACAATGTTATTCTGTCTGGGAATATATGTATAAATGTATGTTTGTCATATTTCTGAAAGTGTCCATCTATGGCCTGCCTCTGTTGAAAAGAATAAAATGAATATCTATACACAAATCTATATGTGTATATATATGTGTGTGTGTCTGTGTGTGCAACTAATATAAACTTATACTTGTCCGAGACAAGAGTAATTTTTACTTTACTTTTATATACAAGTTTGGCATAAAACAAAATAACAAGTGTTGAGAGAGAGAGAGAGAGAGAGAGAGAGAGAGAGAGAGAGAGAGAGAGAGAGAGGCTGAATGTACGCACCTATCTTATAAATAGCAATAATGATAACATCCACCATCACTGGTGATGTGATTACCACTACTACTATTAGTAGTAGTAAACAAATCATTAAAATACAAAGGGAACGTGAACTCTAATAGAAGAACGATTAAGAACGTAAACTGTAATATAAGATCGAATAAGAAACAGTCTGTAACGTGATACATCAGAGCAAGTGTAACCTTTCAGTCTCGTTAATGAGAGAGAGATATATATATATATATATATATATATATATATATATATATATATATATATATATGATATATATAAAAGTTAAGCTGGCGTGAAGCAAAGGGAGAAGACACCTGCATTTCTCTCGTTACGCAAAAGGCAATTAGCAGCAGAGGCAGGCATAAGCCACTAATGAGACACGTACTCTTCTTATCCGTAATTGACCTGAATACGTCGGGGATGCTGAAATTGCCCGTTACGTAATCGAGTGCCACGGAGTTTAGCTACGGGAATTAAAAAAATAATTGAAAGGTCAGATGATCAAAAAGTAGTTGCCAGTTCAGCTAAAAAGTAATTAAAAAGTCAAATGATAAACAAATACTTTAAAGGTCTGATGATCAAAAAGAAATTAAAAGTTATATCAAAACATAACTAAAAGGTCAGACAATAAAAGAAAAATATCTAAAAGGTCAAATGATAAAAAAATAATAAAAAAGACAAGTAAGAAATAAAGGCCAAATAAAAATAATAAAAAGGTCAGTTGATAAAAAGATATTGAAAAGGTCAATTGAAAAATAATTAATGAGACCAAATGGTAGATATTTAAAAGATTAAGTAAATAATAATTAAAAGGTCAGATTTCCAAAAATAATTTAAAGTTCAAACGAAAAAAGTGGATTAAAAGAAAAATTATAAAAAATCATTCGAAGGTCAGAATAGAAAATAATTAAAAGACCGGATGATCCAAAAGTAATCAAAAGGTCAAATAAAAATAATTAAAAGTGCAGATGATGTAGATCATGTGTTCTATTCATATTTCATGCCTCATTGTAACACATTTCTTATCAAAACTTACTCGTAAGGTCAGTAACAGTTTCAAGAGGTTTTTAGTGATGATCACCTATTCAAGGACTAGCCAGACCCGTATCTTCTGGCTGGAGGAACAAGGGTGTTTGGATAATTAATAAATATGTACCTTAATTCACTAAATCTCTATACATAAATGTGATAATATATATATATATATATATAGATATATATATATATATATATTATATATATGCATATCAAATTTACAGATTTATGTATAGAGATTTATTGAATTAGGGTATACTATTAATATATGTGTATATATTATATATATACATATATATATATATAGTAATATATATATATATATATATATATATATATATATAAATGTGTGTATATATATGTATACATATATAAATGTTGTATATATATATATATATATATATATATCATATATATAAATGTTATATATATACTATATGTATATATATATATATATATATATATATATATATTATATATATATATATATATATATATATATATATAATATATATATATATATATACATAGCGAGAGAGAGAGAGAAGAGAGAGAGAGAGAGAGAGAGAGATTGACTTCTCTTAACATCGAATTTCTTCCCAAAATTGGCAAATTTCAAATGTCATCAGCAATTATCTGTAAATCTACGGTAACACGACCAAGTCCCGCAAGAAGGAGAGAGAGGAGAGAGAGCGAGAAGAGGAGAGAGGAGAGAGAGAGAGAAAGCGGATCACTTTTAATGATGTAAAAAAAAAAAAAAAAAAGAAGATTTCGCCGAAGGGGTAGGGGAGAAACAGGATGGGTAGGGGGAGGAGGTGGAAGGGGGAAGGGGGGAGCGGGGGAGAGAGGGGGATTACACACAACTTCAGGCCAAAGTTTTAGTTTGGTTCTCATTAAACCACAGTTGACAACACACCTTGGGTAAACTACAAAGTTTCTTTGACGCACATCTAAGGGGCATAAATTATTCAGCGCAAAACTCGTACTAACATCAGGGTGGGGCCTGCCGCCCCCCTCCTCCTCCCACACAACACCCCACTTCCTACAGCTCTCTCTCTCTCTCTCTCTCTCTCTCTCTCTCTCTCGTGCCTCTGCATCAGTTATTATAACAATAATGATAATAATAACTATCTCTCTTGCTCTCTCTCTCTCTTTTCTCGTTCCTTTACATCAGTTATAATAGTAATTAAAATATCTCTCTCTCTCTCTCTCTCTCTCTCTCTCTCTCTCTCTCTCTCTCTCTCTCTCTCTTGTGAGACATCCAATAAGGAAAGGTCATATAATTACAAAAATACCTACGAACGCAAAAAGCTTCCAACAGCTATCATGCATTTCACTTCAAATATACGTTAAGACTCGAGAACAGCATAACATATACATTTTGCCATCGTCCTATGTCGCTATCATCGAACCGGTAAAAAATAAATAAATAAATAAAATACTTCGACAGTTTTCAAGCCCGCCAGTTCGTGGACCTTTCATTCTCCGAGTGCTGAAAAATTGACGCAGAAAACCGAAGCAGATTCTCTTTTCGTTGACATTTACAGCGATCGACGTTCCACCCACACGAATCCCGAATGCCAATGGCCTGAAAATCGTAGATATCAAAGAGAGGGTTGTTACAGCATCTCTCAGCTTGCGATTGTAAGAAATGATCTCTCTAGTGCTCAGTCCACTGTGAAGGGTCGTCTGCCAAAGGGCACTCACCTTTATCCCAGAAAGACTGTCTTGGAACAAAAGGGTTTACTAAGGTTTATAATTGAGTTACACTTCCTTTAAACTGGGGTTAAATTTCTGGTTCTGATAAAGTACTGTGGGATGAAGTTGCTAACTACACATAGCTATGTCCCCCTTTTTCAATCCTATCTGCAGCCACCATAAATATCTAGCTATTAGATACATATTCCTACTTGTCTTCGTCTACATCCGGGGTTTTTCTAGGCCTTTTCAGGACTCCAGACAACCCAATGAATTGCCAATATGGCCCCATGACACCTTTGCTCAAGTTCACTCAAGTCCTATGCTTAAGTCCAGTTAAGTCTTATGCTTAAGTGCACTTAAGCCCTATGCTTAAGTCCACTCAAGCCCTATGCTTAATTCCACTTAAGTCCTATGCTTGAGTCCATTTAAGTCCTATGCTTAAGTCCACATAAGTTCTATGCTTAAGTTTCAAGTCTACTGAAGTCCTATGCTAAAGTCCACTTAAGTCCTTTGTTTAAGTTCACTTAAGTCCTTTGCTTTAAGCCCAATTAAGTCCTATGCTCAAGTCCACTTAAGTCCTTTGCTTAAGTTCACTTACGTCCTATACTTAAGTCCACTCAAGTCCTATGCTTAAGTCCACTTAAGTCCTATGCTTAAGTCCGCTTAAGCTCTATGTTTAAGTCCACTTAAGTCCTTTGCTTAAGTCCACTTATATCCTATTTGTTGACAATACAACTAAACAGAGAGCTTTCGGGAATCTGTTCGATACCCATTCTGAAAAGGGGTATTATTATTATTATTATTATTATTATTATTATTATTATTATTATTATTATTATTATTATTATTATTAACGACGAAGCTTGCCGAAGTGACACAAACTTCCACATCAAGAGCTCACATTTAAACATCCTTTTACAACAAAGGAAAGAAAAAATATAAAAATCTAAGCATACATACAAACACCCTGTTTCCTGAACAAGCAAGAAGAGCTTAGTACACAATAGCACAAGACTAAGCTTTTATCCGACGTTAAAGAAAGAAAGAGAAGAAGAAGAAGAAGAAGAAGAAGAAGAATTAAAAAAAATAAAAGATTTAAGACTGAACTACGAAGCTGGACGCTTTGCTTGTGCCTGAAAGGCCATTACGTAATGGAACCGGAGTTACGACATTGATATATGACGTAGGATCGTGGTCGCTGCAAATACGCTCCGGACTCTCGCTTGATTTATGACGTCATGTCGTAAACACAGGCTGTTCGGTAATACATATACTCTGCTTTTTTCCATCTGTCCATCTGCCTGTGGTGTTTGCGCATGGTAACACTGCGTCCCGGGCTTTAAATAATATCCTATTTCGAATATTAACGGTGTAATTCGCATACAGAAATTATTAAAACACTTTTCAGTTGCAAATATACACCTAGATATCCTTTTATTTATCTAAAACTTACACATAGCGTAACTATTTAAAGCCCGGGACGCAGTGTTACCATGCGAAAACACCACAGACGGATGGACAGATAAAAAAAAAAAAAAAAAAAAAACAGAGTATAGAATTCGATGCTTTCGTTCGGTTGGGCAGACGAATGGGAAGAATTTACGCATACATACGCACCCACATACGTCAGATAGGATATGCACTGAAATTTAAAGCTAAATGATAATGCATAAATACATGATGATGGAAATGAATAAATGAATAACTAATTATGTATGTATTGTATGTATATAT
>NC_087219.1:35568110-35590610 GCF_015104395.2 Macrobrachium nipponense
ATAAGTATCAAGATCTGAAAATAGAAATAAGAAGGATATGGGATATGCCAGTGGAAATCGTACCCATAATCATAGGAACACTAGGCACGATCCCAAGATCCCTGAAAAGGAATCTAGAAAAACTAGACGCTGAAGTAGCTCCAGGACTCATGCAGAAGTGTGATCCTAGAAACGGCACACATAGTAAGAAAAGTGATGGACTCCTAAGGAGGCAGGATGCAACCCGGAACCCCACACTATAAATACCACCCAGTCGAATTGGAGGACTGTGATAGAGCAAAAAAAAAAAAAAAAAAAAAAAAAAAAAAAAAAAAAAATAATAATAATGATAATGATAATAATAATAATAATAAATAATTTTTATAATGAAAATAATGACACTGATTCCAAGACAAAAAAACAGAGAGAGAGAGAGAGAGAGAGAGACGAGAGAGAGAGGAGAGAGAGAGAGAGAGAGAGAGATATTTTCTCCATTATCTGGCAATAGCCAATTTCATCATGATATGTTTTTTTTTTCAGGGACACTCCCGATAATGAAAAGCTTATAATCGCCTTATACGTTCGTAATTGAAAATTATTAGTACTATTATTATTATTATTATTATCTTCATCATCATTTGTCGACAGATATCTAGAATCAACAAGGTAAAAAACAGTCTTCAATTAGCGTAAGGGTTCCTCTGAAATGAACGTAAAAGAAACGCAAAAAAGAAAAATTAACAATGAAACTGATTACAATGATTTTGAAAATGAAATAAAAACCATTCAATTCAATACTGAAAAAACTACAATTCAATGCAATTTCCGTTTGAAAAACCTTATATACAACACACACACAACCACACGGGTCACACACACATATATATATATATATAATATTATATATATATATATATGTGTGTGTGTGTGTGCGTGTGTGTGTGTGTGTGTGTATACATATATATATATGTATATATTATTATATAGATATATATATATATATATATATATATATTATAATATATATAATATACAATATATCAATAAAAGAAAACCTTTAACGTTCGCACGGTATAAATATCCGAATACATATTGAACGTCAAAGTCCCTTATGAAAATATAGAAGTGAAAAATCGAGTTTCTGTAGAGCGTATAATGCTGTATGAAACTCTCAGCCGCTGCCCATGAATCTTTCAGCCATGGCACGGTGGTGGCTTGTGTTACTGGCATCTGACGCCTGATCATGGCTAAATTCAACCTTACATAAAATGATACCTACTGAAGCTAGAGGGCTGCAATTGGGTACGTTTGATGATTGGAGGTTATTCGATCAACGCATCAATTTGCAGCCCTCTAACCTCAGTAGTTTTTAAGATATCATGACTACATTTAACCTTATTAACCTTGAATCAAATCAAAACTACTGAGGCTAGAGGGCTGCAATTTGCCATGTTTGATGATTGATGAGTGGATGGTTAACTTACCAATTTGCAGCCCTCTAACCTCTGTAGCTTTTAAGGTATGAGGGCGGACAGAGAAAGTGCGGACGGACAGATAAAGCTATCTTAATCAAACATAATCCCGAGCAGAAAAATGATCACGAGGCCGAATTTGATTCGTAGAATTTGGAAATGGGTGAATAGAATGAGGAGAGGATGTGTAATATAACCCAGTTTCATTACATGATTTTTAATAACCAGAAGACTTCTTATTTTATTTTATCTCAGGACGGTTTGCGTTAGAATGTGTGAGCCCCTCTCTCTCTCTCTCTCTCTCTCTCTCTCTCTCTCTCTCTCGTTTCCTACTCTCTCTCTATAATATATATATATAATATATATATATACACATATAAATTATTATATTTAAACATATATTGTTACACACACGTGCAAATCTGCATACACACACACACACACACACACACACACACACACATATATATATATATATATATATAATATATATATATATATATATATATACATATCTAAATATAATTATATATGTCTGTGCATATATACGTACACACATACAAACATGCATATATGTATGCATATAAATGTGTGTAATATATATATATATATATATATATATATATATATATATATATATATCTATATATATATATATACATATATTATAAGCATAATAAGAGACCAAGCACCAATACCCACTCAATTATCAGTTTTATAAAAACGTCTATTTTCGAGACTGATCCTATTATTCCTCCATACCCGGAACTCAGTCTTTACATAACTAACAAAAGATTAAAGAAAAAAAAAGGGGAATTTTTTTTTTTTTTTTTTTGAAAAGGATCTCTAGCCCCTCATTATATTAAGCCGCGTCGGCAACTCTCAATGTACAAAGAATTAATCAGAGGGTCTAAAATGAAAAAAGGCCGAATATTTTTTTTGACCCAGAAATAATATCATTCCCTCTGAAGGCCCTCTGTGTTTCTCTAATAGGCATATGGCTTTTACAATCCTATGGGTCTTTAGATATATAATATATATATATATATATTATATATATATATATATCATTATATAATATAATATATGACATAAAATAACCTAAAATCATATATATATAAGGGAATAGGAACCAAAATACCTAAGCAAATGACTCATCTGTTCAGGATAAAAATACAGGAAAATTCGCGGGATGTGAAAATACAAGGTTTAGTGAGAGAGAGAGAGAGAGAGAGAGAGAGAGAGAGAGAGAGAGAGAGAGGGCAGGGTTGGTGGGGGGGGGGGAGAAACAGAAAGTCCCAGGGAGCGCGATAATTTATAATTAATTTTCGAGTTTCCTTAGTGATAAAAATTCACTTAATTGCCTCATTACTGGAGCTCTCTCTCTCTCTCTCTCTCTCTCTCTCTCTCTCTCTCCTCTCGCTCTCGCTCTCTCTCTCTCTTATCTCTCTCTCTCTCTCTCTCTCTCTCTCTCTCTCTCTCTCTCTCTCTCATATATTAAACTTGCACATAAAAGAGACGGCTAAGCCTCATAAACTCTGACGGAAATAAAAATGTTCCATAAAGTTACTCTTATTGTAGTTGTAATTATTTGAATTATGCAAAATTCTGGATCAACATTTTTAGGGAAAATATTTATTTTTTTATATAATTTTTTAGGAACATTATGAAGGGATATCAACAGTACTTCAAAACATCTCTTGTTTATGAGGGATTTTTTCACGATGAGGGATTTTAGATCATTATGGTTCCCCCAAATTAAAATGAAGTGCTGAAAGGACTGTGTGTTTATATACTTCCTAAATTATGGTTTCGTTGACTCGGAAAAGCTGGCAGAAAAAGGCGTGATCGTACCTTCCGCTTACCCAAGCGCGTGCTAAAATCTATGGTCAAATAGCGCCTTGTTTCAGCAACGAAAATTAAAATAAATACAGAAATAATAACAATTCTTCTGTACTGTTTAAAATGCATATCATAAATTTTTTAGATTTTCATTCTGATAAATAAATCATAAATAACTTAATACAAAATTCCTGTATCTTTACCTCAACGCAAAACACCTTTTACAGACCATTTTAGGCTATTCCATAGTGCTTTCCTAACTCCCAACAAGAACAACAACAACAAAGTAGTATGTAAGCTTACTCCCAGAGTAAATGAAAAAAGTGTTTGGTAACACTAAGGAAAGTTGGAGAATTCCGGAGTCTGGGATGCTAACTGATAGTTAGTTGCTCAAACAGATTGTATCTGTTGACTGAGAGGAAGTTAAATAATTTAATGAGCACAAAGGAAGTAAGAGAATTCTCCTTTTGGGAGAGAACGCGATGAAAGCTGTTCATATCCTTGGTTTATTGTGAGAAGGAATGGATTGACGTGTGTAACTAGGTATCTGAACGGTCAAATATCCGTTCATTAATAATTCTGGAAGGTGTTTCTGGTTCCTTGGGGCCTCTTGAACAGCACAACAAGAGTGGATAAGTAATAATAATAATAATAATAATAATAATAATAATAATAATAATAATAATAATAATAATAATAATATGTTTTATCAAAATTGATTTCTGCCTCAGCTGCATTAATTTTATAAAGGTTCTTCTCTATTTTTCTAATTATTGTTTTCTCATTGTTGCTTAAACTGGTGAGCAACCCACCGAAGATTGATATATCTCAATTAGGTAATTGTCAAAGACGATTGGATTTTTATTGGTAAAAAATTCCAGTTGGGGTAGTAAAATTTTCGGGTGTATCTGTAGAGTTTATTGCCGGTAGAATTGATATTAAATTCTATTCTTTTCTATTCTTTTTGTGGGGCTGCGACGTTTCGTCTGAAAAACCTCAGACATCCTCTCAAGCGGAGGTGGGTGAAGCACTGAAGTGAGAGGGTGAGTTCGTCTACCATCAGGAGACCCCCCTCAAGCAGACGAACGTAGTATACCAATACATATGCCCCGCTCGAGGATGCCTGGGAAGTAAATTGGAATGACTACTATGCGTCTTGCAAAGAGAATCTCCTGTCACGCCCAAGAAGGGGCTATCAAGAATCACGCCCTCACCACCCACCGAGACACAATCTCCCGAGACTGTATTATCCGCAACACTAGGATAATAGGGAGAGCACCCGACCCTCGCCGTCCGCGCCTTCTGGAGGCGTTACTCATCCAGGAGCAAAAGCCCTCCATGAATACGATGCAGGAGGCCTTTATGCTCCCGACCTGCATGCGAAGGAACACGCCAGCAATGGCAAACTTCACCATATCGCCGCACGAAAACACCCCAATTCAAGAGGAAAATAACACAGAAGACGACATTAATACCATGAATAATACCAGCAGTGACGTCAGGCGGTATTTGAACAATCAAAATGATGCCTGGTGTGATGCTATGCAGCTGAGAAGATCGGCGGGCCTGTTGAGCATGCGCTCGGGAGTTGGCTTCAGCCTGCAGCCAGGCAGCCAATCATAAAGCAGCTCCCCATTCACTAGCCAATGAAAAGGGAGCGACACGAAGCTCCCTGCTGTACCGCCACAATAAAAGCAGACGGACTCACCCTCTCACTTCAGTCCTTCACCCACCTCCGCCTGAGAGGATGTCTGAGGTTTTTCAGACGAAACGTCGCAGCCCCACAAAAAGAACAGAAAAGAATAGAATTTAATATCAATTCTACCGGCAATAAACTCTACGGGATACACCCGAGAATTTGACTACCCCCACTGGAATTTTTTACCAATAAAAATTCAATCGTCTTTGACAATTACCTAATTGAGATATGTCAGCCTTCGGTGCGTTGCTCACCAGTTTAAGGAAAAATGAGAAAACAATAATTAGAAAAATAGAGAAGAACCTTTATAAAATTAACGCAGCTGAGGCAGCAATCACTTTTAATAAAACATGTTTAAAAGAGGGTTTACTTTCAGCAAATAATAATAATAATAATAATAATAATAATAATAATAATAGTAATAATAATAATAATAATAATAACCACAGGATTCCAAAGTTGAAGAGAAAGGGAAAAAAGACCTGAAAATAGAAATAAGAAGGATATGGGATATGCCAATGGAAATTGTACCCATAATCATAGGAACACTTGGCACGATTCCAAGATTCCCTGAAAAGGAATCTAGAAAAACTAGAGGCTGAAGTAGCTCCAGGACTCATGCAGAAGAGTGTGATCCTAGAAACGGCGCACATAGTAAGAAAAGTGATGGACTCCTAAGGAGGCAGGATGCAACCCGGAACCCCACACTATAAATACCACCCAGTGGAATTGGAGGACTGTGATAGAAAAAAAATATGTTCATAAATGGATCAAATTCAAAGTATGGAGTCGATATATTCTAAATTTAACTTTTAAATTCATTTGGGAAGGTTTAATAACATGCAATTCTGTTGATGTTCGTAGCAGACCAAGTTCAGTGTATGGCAGCACACAAACTCTTAGGTCAATTTTGACAAACGCTTCTGGAAAGTCCAGTGAATTCCAGAATACCAGAAAGATTCTCGAGTGACATTTCGCTGATGCCTCCAAAGGGACCGATTTACAACCTCTCGTCCTTATCTCTGCTAAAATCCCCTCTTTCTCTCCCTGAATTTTTCTCTCTTTCATTTTTTCTCTCTCTGAATCTTTCTCTCTTTCCCCTTTTCTCTCCCTGAATCTTTATGTCTTTCTCTTGTTTCTCTCTTGGGATATTTCTCTTTTTCTCTCCCTGAATCTTTCTCTCTTTCCCCTGTTCTCTCACTGAATCTTTCTCTTTCCCCTTTTCTCTCCCTGAATCTTTATCTCTTTCACTGTTTCTCTCCTGGAATATTTCTCTTTTTCTCTCCATGAATCTTTCTCTCTCTCTCTCTTCCTCTCCAAGCATCTTTCTCTTTTTCTCTGTTTCTTTCCCTGAGTCTTTCTATCTTTTTCTGTTTCTCTCCTTGAATCTTTCTCTCTCCCTCTCCATGAATCTCTCTCTTTTTCTCTCTCCCTCTCCATGAATCTTTCTCTCTTTCTCCGAATCTTTCTCATTTTCTCTGTTTCTCTCCCTGAATCTTTCTCTCTTTCTCGCCTTGAATTTTTCTCTTGCTCTTCATGAATCTATCTTTCTTCTCTCACTGAATCTTTCTCTCCCTGAATTTTTCTCTTTCCCTAAAACTATCTCTCTTACTCTCCCTGAATTTTCATCTTTCTCTCTCTGAATCATTCTCTATTCCTCTCCCTGACGCTTATTCTCTTTCCCTCCCTGAAATTTATCTTTCCCTCCCTCAATCTTTCTCATTCTCTCTTCCTGAATCTTTCTCTCTTTCTCTTCCTGAATCTCTCTCTCCTTCTCCATTTTTCATTTCATGCGCAGCCTACAGCCTACTTCTACCTGAGAGAGTGAGCCAGTAATGGAACAGCCCAATGAATTCAACGCTTTCAGCATCCAGATAATGCCACAGGCCCAAGAATAACATTGGCAGTGCTATTGTTACTGCCAGCTTCTGCCAAATGAAGTGGCTCTCATTAGCTTTCAATCCCAAACAGAAATGCAAATGAGGTTAGCGGCCTAATCTGAGGAGGACAGAGAGAGGCAAAACTAGAGATGCGTTATTTAAAGAGTTTTCAGATTCTCCACCTTTCTGGGTGCTCATTTGGACTCGACTTTGTCATTTCAGTGAGGTTAAGTGATGGATTGTCTGATCTAAGTCGAGAGAGGTGCTGGAGGGCTCGCTGGAAGAGGTAATTGTGATTTCCAGACCAGTTGTAATTAAGTGGATTTAGACTACACCTTGAAAAAGATGTTTATATATATATAGTATATATATATATATATATATATATATATATATATATATATATATATATATGTATGTATATATATATGACGTACGTCACACGGAAACCACAATGTTTTATGTGCTTCATCACTAGAGCGATTTGGTTTATTTACACTCATCTTCATCCTCAATTTACATATAATTAAGGAGCGGCCCTTAATTGATATATAATTTTCTCCTAACTCCAAGAATTTTATTAGCAATTCATATTGAACCTCCAAATTTGAAATACATGTCAGAAACGATTTTGGAAATGTATGTAAGTTCTGCAATCAGGATTTCACGTGATTTTCACTGAAGGTATAGGAGAATATACAATGTAAACAACCTTACAATGTAATACAATGAAAAATGTTATAATGTAAAGTTTTCTTGTAGAATGTAAGTTCTGCATTCAGGATTTTGCTGTGATTTCTACCGAAGGTATAGAAGAATATCTAATGAAAATAATCTTATAATGTAAAGATTTCTTGAAGTCCAAATATATAACGAAAATCAGTTCATTGATAAGATTTATTTAGCGACATTGGATAATACACTTATAAAAAAATTGGCAATCAATTTTATTAACAAAATGCTTATAACTGTCCTTCACTAAAAGCATGAAAACTATCAGTTACTTATATACTGCATTTTTATCTCTGTAAGCTGATCTAATGCCTTGTAGACGTCTTAAAAAGACAAGTAAATAATGCATGGAAGTTTCTTCGACGCAATCGAGTTTTCTGCACAATGTATAATGCTGTATGAGCCGTGGCCTAAGCAACTTTCAGCCACGCCACGGTAATGGCCTATCGTATAGCGTTACCGGACGAACGCTTAAGGCTAACTTTAACCATAAAATAAAAAATACCGCAGCGAGAGGGCTGATATGTTTGATGATTGGAGGAAGAATGATCAACATATCAATTTGCAGCCCTCTAGCCCGGTAGTGGCTGGCCTATAACGTTGCCAAAAGCACGATCAAGACTAACTTTAACCTTATATAAAATAACGAAATACTGCGGCTAGAGGGCTGCAATTTGATATGTTTCATGACTGAAGGGTGGACGATCAACATGCCAATCTGCAGCCCTCTAGCCTCAATAGTTTTCAATATCTGCGAATGGACAGAAAAAGTGCAGACGGACAGACAAAGCCAATCCATCTCAATAATCTTCTTTTTCAGAAAAATAAAACTAATAAAATGTGATCAGCAGCGATATATTCAGTTCCATACCATAATTCTTCATACACGTCATTTCGAGACTCATAAAAGAGGTATTAAGCTTTCAGTAACAAGATTTAAAAGCCTGATGCTGATATCATTATTCCCGTAACCAGATATCCCGGACATGTGCGCATCGAAAACGTACGTGCACACACGTTTGGCAGTGTGTACGAGAGAGCGAGACAGAAATAAAGGAGAGAGAGGAGACGAGAGAGAGAAAAGAGAGAGAGAGAGAGGAATGGGCGGTGGGAAGGGGAGGGGACAAATTAACTGATTGATTTCTTGTTATCTGGTAACAATTGCCATTTACAACTGGGTGGAAACAGAAAGAATGAGAGTGAGCTGGGGTAATAAGATACGAACTTCTATTCATTCGCTATGGTGTGTGTGTGTGATGAGAGAGAGAGAGAGAGAGAGAGAGAGAGAGAGAGAGAGAGAGAGAGAGCTACTCCAGGTCATAAGGTGGAAGATATACAAATAATAAATGCTGTGGGATGTAAACCTGTCCGAAGCCTAACTTCATGAATCACTAAAATATGCATTTATATCTATCTATCTACTATCTATCTATCTATATATATATATTATATTAATATATATTAATTATATTATATATATATATGTATTAATATATATATTATATTATTATGCATATTATATAATATATACAACATATATATATATATATATATATATAGATATGTATAAGATATATATCATATATATATATATATATATATATATATATATATGCACAAATTGACAAGCAACATCACGGCCATTCTTAAGCTAAACATTCCAGAGACTTTAAAGTTATTATCAAAGTTACAGTCCCACGCGACCACGCATTGACCTTAGCCACAATCCCCCTCCCATTCTCTCTCCCATCGCATACAGACAGATCCCATCCCCACCCCCACCCCTACTGCATTTGATATATTAACATTCCACAAACACTACAACATCCCAGCACAGCAGCCCACCTCAACCTATCTTCCCCTTCTCAGATATAACTGAATAATTCAGACGACAGCTCGATTCCCATACCAGGAACCTCTTGTCACGCTATTTTAACCGCTCACAGACACGTTTCAGATACACGTATTGGATCACTCTGGTTTTATAGGGAACGCTGAAGACGCGCATCCAGAACTCTTCAATATTCGTATCGATACTGAGAACCTATTTAGTCAGAAATGGAAAAATAGTAATGGAAATGACTTGAGTAACGTCGACAATTCACTTCGAATCAAAGTAGCTGATGATACCTGCAGAAAACGTAGAGATATTGAGGTGTTCAACGTATTAGGGGATTGAAGAAGCTGACCAGATCTGATGTGGGAGGCAGATAATCCCAGAGAGAGAGAGAGAGAAGAGAGAGAGAGACCCGAGAGAGAGAGAGAGAGAGAGAGTTCAGTATTAGGATTTGAGAGCTGGTACATTTGTTATGGGAAGAGATAATCCCAGAGATGAGAGAGAGAGAGAGAGAGAGAGAGAGAGAGAGAGTGTTCAACGTATTAAGGATTTGAGAAGCTGGCTACATTTGTTATGGGAAGCAGATAATCCCAGAGAGAGAGAGAGAGAGAGAGAGAGAGAGAGAGAGAGAGAGAGAGAGAGAGAGAGAGAGTGTTCAACGTATTAAGGAATTGGAGAAGCTGGCTAGATCTGATAATTCGACACACACACACACACACACACACACACACACACACACACACACACAGAGAGAGAGAGAGACTTGCTGTCATGGAATTAGGGGAAATCTACGGTACTTGCCCCCCACACTTAACTTAGTGAAATGACAAGTTACTTCACAGAGATCACTGATGGATTGATTTACGGTTACTAAAACTGGCATCAAAACATCTCGGTTATTGACACATAAAAGTAAAGATGCACCTAGTGGTCTACTCAAAGGCTATGAGATTTTATTTCAGCTAAAATTACTCAGTGATTTTTGCACCGTTCCTTTATTTTTTAAAAAGAGCCAGGCCTATGCATTACGACACTAAATTTTAGTTTTTAGTCCATGCCATTTTTTATCCAATTTTTCGTATGGATTCACTTTGTTGAAGACCTATTATTGGTCAGATTCTTTTGGGGGATAGCTGATGTATGTATGTATGTATGTATATATACATACACACAAACACACACACACACACAAATATATATATATATATATATATATATATATATATATATATATATATATATATATATATATATAATATATATATATATATATATATATATATATGTATACACGCACGTTTATAGGGAGATATACAGATGGATACATGAAAAAATCAAAACCAACGGTGGATATAGAGATAAAACAAGAAAATGGCAATTTAAATTGTTAAATTGTAGATGCACACCCTTGGTAGGGAAACCTCCACAACATTAGCTACTTAATACAAT
Source organism: Macrobrachium nipponense (assembly GCF_015104395.2). Taxonomy (NCBI): domain Eukaryota; kingdom Metazoa; phylum Arthropoda; class Malacostraca; order Decapoda; family Palaemonidae; genus Macrobrachium; species Macrobrachium nipponense. The sequence continues at coordinate 35,579,001 of NC_087219.1, forward strand.
TACAAGGAATGCTCATCAGCAGCACGGGGGTCACTCCTTACTCACTGCGCCATTCAACTCTCTCTTGCACGCATTCTTCTCTTCCTGGCTGCCCAAGCCTTTTCTTGTTAATATCTCCCCCAACATGATTAAACCATCTCAAAATAATCCACTAATATTTTTTCCACTTAAGCTGACATTTTTAGCAATTCTAGTTATCTCCACTTTCCTTAACCTTTCATCTTAACAGTGCCACCTTTTATTCTACTTGCACTCCACATCAAAACTTCAATTCCGTAAAGGAGAGGTGGCTCAACAATCTTTCATGAATTTCCAATTTGGGTTCAACAGACGCTCTAGGTCTCTTCCCATTCTTCCACCAGTCTTGTAACATGTCTTCTATCTTCTCTATTTCGCGTTATCTGTGTTTTGCTCTTCTCTGCTTCTAATATCTTCTGTTATACTGCGTTCAAATATTCATATAAGTCATACACTTCTATTGTTTCATCGTCCTTATTAAGATTCATTTAGCCATCATCATGGTTTCCATTTACTTTCATAACCGCACTCTTGGTCACATTTACTCATACATTTTTTCTCTTGCAAATACAATTTTTTTCAACAGATTCTGCAGACTCTCTTCACTATCACTAATCATTTAAAAGCATCAGTCATTCAATTCTACATTCACGACTTACTTTTTTCCTATTTTAAAACATTGCACTTGCATCTAAGGCACTATCTTAGACGTCCCATCTTGTTCCATCCCCGATGGACTAAAAATGTGATGATACACAAAACGCGCTTATGTCAGGACCATCGTAAAACAATATCAGAAGTTTCAAAGTCTGCATACTCTAACACCCTCTCCGCTTCCCGCGTAAAAACTTTTCTTATTTTTTTTATAGATCGCTAGCAACAAACTCATCTTTTAAATTATGAAATCTTCAACACCATCTACATCGCCCTTCTATCGATTTTGTAAGGAACGGTCTGTAAGTTCCTCATACCACGTTTAACTCTTCTTTTTTGCTTTCAAGCTTCAAACTTAACACTCAACAGACGCTGGATTCACGTCGTCTCTCTCTTGTGTAAATGGACAAAGTTTTGCGCATGCTGATGTGTCTGGCATTCACGTACTTTCTCAATCGACATCATATTTGCTTTTTTTAGTATACACTGGGTAATGTTACACCCGTACAAAACGACAAAATATAGAAAGTAAGTACTATAATTCAAAGACAGCAGTCTCTGAAATATAGTACTCATTTTTATATTTTGGCGTTTTTATGGGCTCCTTTTATCAGATAGAATTCAGTCGTAGCAGTAATGTTTTACCATATATATATATATATATATATATATATATATATATATATATATATATAATATAATAAGTCATATATATATATAACATATATATATATATATATAGTATATATATATATATAAGAGAGAGAGAGAGAGAGAGAGAGAGAGAGAGAGAGAGAGAATTATTTTGATTTTACATACAGCCCCAAATGTCCTCACTAGACACAAAACCCTCCTTAACAATTCAGATTCCTCATAGGTATGAACACGATAAAAACAAACCTCATTATTTTAAATATGTGGGTTCGAATTCCATCATAATACTAAATGTTCCTTCATCTATCCAACATCTGGACACAAGACTATCGCGAGAAAGTAAAGCGGCTAAAATAACACTGTGGTTTAAGTACGTCTCACTAAACGTCAATAAAACCTGGATTCCGTTAAATTAAAGCATGTTAGAATAAGCACAATTCTAATCGCGCGCTCCAACAGAACTCAAGACAATATGACAACACAACTTTTTAATTTTTGTTTATTTTTGGGGGGATTATTTGCGTTGGAAGATACCTACGCCAAAAGAGGGATTAACGCCCCCCCCCCTTTTCCCCCTCCTAACCCAACCCACATGATAAAATCTACACAAAAAAACGCCTAAAAACTCACAACGCCCGATTTACTATAATCATCCAACGAGTAAAGCCGTGGTGAGTTCTAGTGACATATAACGTATCCTTGAGTTCAGGGAGGCAATCAAGATATTGCTTATTCGTACGTCTGGTAACGCCGCCGAGATTCGCGTGACTGCTCCATATTTTAGCGCGGTGAAGAAATAATCCAATGTTCCCTTTCGTTCCCAGCCCCGTTGCAATGTATAGATACTGCATTCGAGCAGTATCCCGATATCCGAGTGCAAATATATCCTAATGCTTGCGTTGGAGTTGGAAATTAAACGTCGGCGCTGATCGCGAGACTGTTCGAAAAGTTTTCAGTGTAAATGTCACCTCGGGATATCCAAGATTTGGCTACAGAGGTCAATAGTTCTTAAGCGCCACTGGATACACTTGGCGGATTAGTCTTGCCGTACGAAATTTTACGGGCTAGAGTCGTCTTTCTTTGTGTATTCTACGCGAGACAGAGCCGTGTTTTTTGTTACTTTTTTCTCTCTTTTTACGAAATACACATCTTAATTCACTTTAATATGATAAAGAAGTTTCATTTGGTTTCGATTTATACACTGGAGGATGTTATTACAACTCGATGTAAGCATTTACTGGTTAAAAAACTATCACTTTTTATAGGGAAGCGAGGGAAGTTGTAATCATTTATTGGTTAAAAACTATCACTTTTTATAGGGAAGTGAGTGAAGTTGTAAGTATTTATTAGTTAAAAAAACTATCACTTTTTATAGGGAAGCGAGAGATGTTGTAAGCATTTATTAGTTAAAAAAAACTATCACTTTTTATAGGGAAGTGAGTGAAGTTGTAAGCATATTTTGGTTAAAAACTATCACTTTTTATAAGGAAGTGAGCGAAGTTCTAAGCATATTTTGGTTAAAAACTATAACTTTCTATAGGGAAGCGAGAGAAGTTGTAAGCATTTATTAGTTAAAAAAACTATAACTTTCTATAGGGAAGTGAGGGAAATTGTAATCATTTATTAGTTAAAAAAACTATTAATTTTTATAGGGAAGTGAGGGAAGTTCTAAGCATATTTTGGTTAAAAACTATCACTTTTTATAGGGAAGTGAGGGAAGTTCTAAGCATATTTTGGTTAAAAACTATAGGGAAGTGAGGGAAGTTGTAAGAATATTTTGGTTAAAAACTATAACTTTCTATAGGGAAGCGAGAGAAGTTGTAAGCATTTATAAGTTTAAAAACTATCACTTTTTATAGGAAGTGAGGGAAATTGTAATCATTTATTGGTTAAAAACGTATAAATTTCTATAGGGAAACGAGGGAAGTTGTAAGCATTTATTAGTTTAAAAAACTATTACTTTTTATAGGGAAGTGAGTGAAGTTCTAAGCATATTTTGGTTAAAAACTATCTTTTTTTGTAGGGAAGTGAGGGAAGTTCTAAGCATATTTTAGTTAAAAACTATCACTTTTTATAGGGAAGCGAGAGAAGTTGTAAGCATTTATTAGTTAAAAAAAACTATCACTTTTTATAGAGAAGTGAGTGAAGTTGTAAGCATTTATTAGTTAAAAAACTATCACTTTTTATAGGGAAGCGAGAGAAGTTGTAAGCATTTATTAGTTAAAAAAACTATCATTTTTTATAGGGAAGTGAGCGAAGTTCTAAGCATTTATTAGTTAAAAAAACTATTTCTTTTTATAGGGAAGTGAGCGAAGTTGTAAGCATATTTTGGTTAAAAACTATCACTTTTTATAGGGAAGTGAGTGAAGGTGTAAGCATATTTTGGTTAAAAACTATCACTTTTTACAGGGAAGTGAGTGAAGTTCTAAGTATATTAAAAACTATCACTTTTTATAGGGAAGTGAGTGAAGTTCTAAGCATATTTTGGTTAAAAACTATCACCTTTTACAGGGAAGTGAGTGAAGTTCTAAGTATATTAAAAACTATCACTTTTTATAGGGAATTTATAAGTTGTAAGGGGCATATTTTGGTTAAAAAACATCACCTTTTATCAGGGAAGTGAGTGAAGTTCTAAGTATAATAAAAACTATCACTTTTTTTATAGGGAAGGATTGAAGTATTTGTAAGCATATTTTGGTTAAAAACTATCACTTTTTACAGGGAAGTGAGTGAAGTTTTAAGTATATTAAAAACTATCACTTTTTATAAGGAAGTGAGAGAAGTTGTAATCTTTTATTAGTTAAAAAACTATTACTTTTTATTGGGAAGTGAGTGAAGTTGTAAGCATTTATTGGTTAAAAACTATAACTTTTTATAGGGAAGTGATAGAAGTTGTAATAATTTATTTGTTTAAAAAACTATCACTTTTTATAAGGAAGTGAGTGAAGTTGTAAGCATTTATTGGTTATAAAACTATAACTTTTTATAAGGAAGTGAGAGAAGTTGTAATCTTTTATTAGTTAAAAAACTATTACTTTTCATAGGGAAGTGAGAGAAGTTGTAAGCATTTATTGGTTAAAAACTATAACTTTTTATTGGGAAGTAATAGAAGTTGTAATCATTTATTTGTTTAAAAAAACTATCACTTTTTATAGGGAAGTGAGTGAAGCTTATAACACTTTTTATGGGAGTGAGTGAAGAACATTTATTGGTTTAAAAAACTTTAACTTTTTATAGGGAAGTGAGTGAAGTTGTAAACATTTATGGTTAAAAACTATCACTTTTTATATTTATAGGGAAGTGAGTGAAGTAGTAAGCATTCATTGGCTGAATAACTATCGCTTTTACAGGAAAGTGAGTAGCTTTCCCGAGTAGAATGTATGAGAGCAATTTATTTGCGTACTGGAACTACGCATAGCAAAATCGTATTCTAGAAAGAATGAAGCAAAAATCTCATTAAAAAGATAAGAATTTAGTTATAAAGTATGTACAACAATTCTAGCGTTCAATACTAACATAGTATATACACATATGACTAAAATGAGGTATGGTAAAATCCTAAAAAAAGAAAAAAAAAGAAATAAATAAAATCAACGTGCTGTTTAAAGCAATGGCAATCTAAAGATATACAACATACTTATAACTTTGAAGTCGAATATTCAGATTGTCTTGATTAAAAGGAGGTATGGTTAAATACTAAGAAATAAATGATGAAAAAAATAAAAGACAACACGGAAGTAAAGAAATACATACCAATACTGGCATATTGCACTCATAGAAAAACAAGTGAAATGAGCGGGGATGAAATCAAGTTTTCTGTACAACTGCTACATCGTATAACCAAGGCCACCAAAAACAGATCTATCTTTCGGTGGTCTTAGTATGATGGTGTATGAGCTGCGGCCTATGAAACTTTAACCATGGCCCGGTGGTGGCCTGTCCTATATCGTTGCCAGACGCACCATTATGGCTAGCTTTAACCTTAAATGAAAATATAAAAACTTCTGAGGCTAGAGGGCTGTAATTTGGTATGCTTGATGATTGGAGGGTGGATGATCAGCATAGCAATTTGCAGCCCTCTAGCCTCAGTAGTTTTCAAGATCTGGGAGCGGACAGAAAAAAGTGCGGACGGATAGACAATAGTTTTCTTTTACAGAAAGCTAAAATCACAGAAACGGTCATCTTGTCCCGTATGCGAGAAAATTTCCATAAACCCTTTTATCTCAAATGTAATGGAATTCCTTTCCTATATCTGAGAGAAAATAAAGAAAGGTTTCAATGACATCTAATCGACTCGCGAGACAATAATCTTTGGTATTCAAGGCTCCTCCGTGGAGAAAGATGTATCAGAGCAGAGGGATTTTCTATCGATGTTTGGAAAATTGACACGGAGATCTGCCAAGTATTTTACAGTTGCTCTACAGACAAGATGCTTTCTGATGCTTTGTTGGTAAGTAAGCGAGATTGGTTGGAAAGGATTCTTTATTATTATTATATTATTATTATTATTATTATTATTATTATTATTATTCACAACTGTAAGTAGCAGTGATATTCCAGTGCTTTGATGGTATTGGCAAGACTGGTTGGTAACAATCGTTTTATTATTATTATTATTTTTTTGCTCTATAACAGTCCTTTAATTCGACAGGGTCGTATTTATAGTGTGGGGTTCCGGGTTGCATCCTGCCCCCCTTAGGATTACATCACTTTTCTTACAACTGTGCCGTTTCTAGGATCACATTCTTCTGCATGAGTCCTGAAGCTATTTCAGCCTAGTGTTCCTATGATTATGGGTACAATTTCCACTGGCATATCCCATATCCTTATTTCTATTTTCAGGTCTTGATACTTGTCCATTTTTTCCCTTTCTCTCTCTTCAACTTTGGTGTCTCATGGTATTGCGACATCAATGAGTGATACTTTCTTCCTGATTTTGTCAATCAACGTCACGTCTGGTCTATTTGCACGTATCACCCTATCTGTTCTGATACCATAGTCCCAGAGGATCTTTGCTTGATCGTTTTCTATCACTCCTTCAGGTTGGTGTTCGTACCACTTATTACTGCAAGGTAGCTGGTGATTCTTGCACAGGCTCTAGTGGAGGGCTTTTGCCACTGAATCATGCCTCTTTTTGTACTGGTTTTCTGTGCAAGTACCGGACATTCTCTTGCTATGTGGTTTTGGTTTCATTTTTCGTATTGCAATTCTACAATAGGGAGAGATGTTATTTCCAATCTATCGTTCTTTGGACATATCTGGTTCTTAGGGCCTGATCTTGTGCCGCTGTTATCATTCCTTCAGTTTTCTTCTTGAGCTCTCCCCTCAGTAGCCATTGCCACGTGTCATCGCTGGCTAGTTCTTTAGTCTGTCTCATGTATTGTCCGTGCATTGGTTTGTTATGCCAGTCCTCTGTTCTGTCTGTCATTCTCCTGTCTCTGTATATTTCTGGGTCTTCGTCTGCTTTTATTAGTCCTTCTTCCCATGCACTCTTTAGCCACTCGTCTTCACTGGTTTTCAGATATTGCCCCAGTGCTCTGTTTTCGATGTTGACGCAGTCCTCTATACTGAGTAGTCCTCTCCCTCCTTCCTTTCGTGTTATGTATAGTCTGTCCAGTATTCTCACCATGAAATAAACTTAATAACAGGTTTTCTGAAAGTGAACTTAATAACACGAGTTTTCCGTCGTGCTTTAGTTAAACTTTATTTTGTCACGACTTATTCTTTTATATCTCATTATTTTGATGCAGTATCCGTAATTGCGTAGTATATATATGTCCAAGCTTCACTTCCAGTTAGCGACCCTCCTCCACCCCTCCCAGCCATTTTAATTGTTAATCAAGGTAACATGAAAAAAAAAAAAGTTTTTCTTTCTAAGCCACAACTATTTCATTATGCCCCACCAATGGAATTCTTCTCTTTGTCTCCTTGTAATTTTTTTCCTACAAAATTACTACGGTATTTTCCGCTGTTAAATACCTCTTAAGTTTCCTTCTTTCTCTTTTTCTCGACAATTTCAGGCCGGATAACGGCAATTAGCTGCCTATGAAATGGTCTTGATATTTACAAATATGCTGGTAACGTACGAACTTTATAACTCTTATTTTCAAGATAATATCTCATTTGTGGGTCACTTCTTTTCTCAATCCAAAATTAAACTGTAATGTGTTGCCCAGATTACGTAATGAACCCAAGTTTTAAAAGTGTCATGACACTATAACTTTTACCAACATTAAATGCCACAAAAATAAAACACCCAATATTACAAATCAATAAACCAGGAAGCAATATATCAATTGGTAACAGTTTTAATATTGATTATAGGTTCATGAGTTATGTTGTGAGGCCAGTAAACATATTACATATTTATTCTCAACGAGTAATCTGCTATACTGGCCAAGTCTCGTTAGTGCTTTTTGTAATGTTTTGTAACTTGCAGCTGCAGCTACAGTAATTCGACCGTGATGATTTCGATAACTGAATATGGATTGGGAGATAGAATGTAGGCCAAAGGCCAAGCGCTGCGACCTATGAGTTCATTCAGCGCTGAGAGATAAATTGACAATAGAAAGGTTTGAAAGATGTAACAGGAGGAAACCCTCAAAGTAGTTTCACTATGAAACAAAGGTGAGGGTGGGAAGAAAGATATAATAGAAAATATGAACGGAGGTAAAGTAAAGGGATATGAACGCTGTTGCAGCTAGGAGCCGAAGGAACGCTGCATAGAACCTTAAGTAATGCCTACAGTGCATCGCAAGAGGTGCACTGACGGCACTATCTTACGGAAAAATTGAATATGGAGTGGTTGCTTTGTAGGATAAGAAATCTTGGGAATTACTTTTTTCTATCTAAAATATTGGCTTATAGATAATCCCAAAAGCGCCCGAAACTATCAAAGGATACATCGTTTAATTTTCAAAAAATTTCAGAATTACTCTCGCTTTGTCCATTACGTCTAATAGCAATTGCCAAATATAATTAATCGAATATCGAAAGTTGTAATAACTCCCTCTCATGTAATAATTGCAGTTACTGAACTATTGTTTGCAACGAAAATATAATTTGGATATCCTGGCTTGCAGTTATGCCTAATGATCTCATTCCAGATCAGTGCTGACTATCGAATGGTAGAGGAATGAATCGGATTATTTGATCAGTAACCTTACCATTAACTAAATATCTTAGCACTAAAAAGGAGGATCTTGGTCAACTTTCTAAGGGTACAATGTAGTCACAGGTTCATTTCAAATTTCTTAGAACCAAAAAGTGGTTCATGGTCAACTTTCTAAGGGTACAATGTAGTCACAGGTTCATTTTAAATTTCTTAGAACCAAAAAGGGGTTGTTGTGAACTTTCTAAGGGTATAATCACAGGTTCATTTCAAATTTCCTAGGACTAAAAAAGGGGTTCTTGGTGAACTTTTTAAGGGTACAACGTAGTCACAGGTTCATTTCAAATTTCTTAGAACCAAAAAGAGGGTTCTTGGTCATCTTTAATATAGTGACAGGTTCATTTGAGTTCAATGGGAGAAATCATCTCGTTTCATCCAGCATTGTAACACCTGTCAAGTTACTTTCTCTCTTTTTAGGCCTAAGCTCATTGTACTCAAACCTAAGCCTCTTCCCCATCCCCCACTCTCCTTAGCTTTTATTAATTTGTTTTATTTATTTCACATCAAGACCAAGTTACCAATTTCATTGCGGACTCGGTAAAATAAAGATTAAGACGCAGGTTTCAAATATGCAAATTGAATTTATGGTTCTCTGGTAACCAGAGCTCAAGTAATCAGACGAGACTGAGACAGAATTAATGTGTAATATGAAAACGATATTAATAATAAACAATATTTAGAACGAATTAAAATGCACCAAGAGGTAGGAAACGTATAAAGGGACGTTGTTTGTGAGTTTGCGCTCTCTCTCTCTCTCTCTCTCTCTCTCTCTCTCTCTCTCTCTCATAAATGAGGCACAGTGGTAAACCGGTGCTCGAGGAGAAATGATTATGATCTATCCCTAGAGCCATTTTTGACCTAAGCAGTGGACTATACACCTGGTCGAAAGTCAGCTGTTGTGGGTGGAAAGAAGGCTGGGGAGAGAGAGAGAGAGAGAGAGAGAGGTTAGCGTTCACTGCTCCGTCAAAATATGCATCATCATGTACTAAACGGTCTAGACTCTGGACAAGATAATCCTCACCCCACTGGGGTGAAGCCATTCATAAGATATTCTGTGTGTGTAGGTGAGAGTCTGTGCGTGTGTATGTGTGTGTAGTGTGTATTACAGTCCAAATGCCGGCTAAACCTTGTCGTCACGAAATTCCGGGGATGAAGCAGAGCCCTGAGAGATACTAAACGCTCTGCAGCAGGACAATATATCACTGGGACTCACAATGGGATGTGAGAAGGATGCGAGACCCACTGCTATCCGCTTTGGGAAGCTGCTGAGAGAGAGAGAGAGAGAGAGAGAGAGAGAGAGAGAGAGAGAGAGAGCCTTGGAGCATGATTGATGTAAACATCTTAGGAGAGAGAGAGAATCCTGAAGCATGAGCATGATGTAAACTTCTTCTTCTTCTTCTTCTTCTTCTTCTTCTCTTCTTCTTCTTCTTCTTCTTCTTCTTCTTCTTCTTCTTCGGAGAGAGGAGAGAGAGAGAGAGAGAGAGAGAGAGCCTTGAAGCATGATGTAAAATTCTTTGTAGAGAGAGAGAGAGAGAGAGAGAGAGAGAGAGAGAGAGAGAGAGAGAGAGCCTTGAAGTATGATATAAACTTCTTTGTAGAGAGAGAGAGAGAGAGAGAGAGAGAGAGCCTTGAAGCATGATATAAACTTCTTTGTAGAGAGAGAGAGAGAGAGAGAGAGAGAGAGAGAGAGAGAATCCTGAAGCATGAGCATGATGTAAACTTCTTTGTAGAAAGAGAGAGAGAGAGAGAGAGAGAGAGAGAGAGAGAGAGAGAGAGAGATAATACTGAAGCATGAGCATGATGTAAACTTCTTTGGAGAGAGAGAGAGAGAGAGAGAGAGAGAGAGAGAGAGAGAGAGAGAGAGAGCGAAGGCCCTGAAATATGACACAAACATATATACTTATAAGAGCGTGATGTAAACATCTTCGCAAAGAGAGAGAGACAGAGAGAGAGAGAGAGAATCATAACTAACAAGAGAAGATGTATAAAAATATTTTACCTTAATTCCGATGAAGACTCATTTCTGTCATCCGCTTCCGACGGATGAACTTAATCCAAATTAATTCCTTTGATCCAGAGCTTAAGGTGGGGCACGAGGTCGTTTGCAGAGAGAGAGAGAGAGAGAGAGAGAGAGAGAGAGAGAGAGAGAGAGAGAGAGAGAATTCTATAATGTCAAAACTGCATAAATTGAAACGTTTCATCATCTATTTAAAAAATTGTTTATTAGATATATTTAAAATCCCGACTTCTTCTTTCTTGTAGAGTTTCGTTGAAGAAAATGCTCTTAAAAAAAACACTAAATAAACTGTAAAAAAATTATAAAAATAAAAACGCTTCCAAACAAGACATGGGAAGCACTTTTGCATCATCTGGTGATGACGGCTGGGTTAACAATGTAAGTGGCTCCTTTGGCAAAAATGCAGGTAAAATGTTTCTCGTAGAGGATGGATGTAATTTCAGACGAGAATAAGCAATACTATTCTAGCAAGAATGCAATTATTCATCCTCCCCTTCCTCCCCCTCTTCCTTCCAACGTTTTTCTTCTTCTTCTTCTTCTTCTTCTTCTTCAAAAGAAAACATGGTATGTGTCCCGGTTTCCATGTTCCGTCTCGGATTTTCAAAATGAAACCAACGCAAAAAATTTCTCAGTTTTGAGCGATCTGTTGACGTGGAAGGAAGGCAATAAGTGTTGTGCCCCTCGCCACAAGCAGGAGCGAAGGGAAGAATAACTTGAGTTTTTATTAAGCAAAAAAAAAAAAAAAAAAAAAAAAAAAAAAAAAAAAAAAAAAAAAAAAAAAGTTACAAACAGCAGTTCAAGGAAAAATAACTTCAATTTTATTAAGCAAAAAGAGTCACAAACTGCGGTCAAGGCTGAGTCCAACAGTTCCACTCCAGAGAAGGCGGAAATCTTGGGCCGTTACTCGAGAGCGGCTGAAGATATCGATGTTGAGGGTTGGTTGGGGTTTGGGGTGGGAGGGGGGAAGGTTTGTGCCATTGTTCCTCTTTCAAAATATTGCAGTAGGGTGAGGGTGGGGGGATGTGAGTCTGAGAGGAGGGGGGAGAAGGGAAGGAGTGTGAATTGCAAGAGTTTTAGATGGCTGTAGGAACAAACA
>NC_087219.1:35595610-35598110 GCF_015104395.2 Macrobrachium nipponense
ATATTATGAGAAAAAACGTCCATCCCAACTTTGAACAAAAACTGAGTAAATAATAAATGAATCCTTCAAGGGCATCTTTCCTTACGTATTCCCTGCCCAACATTTTTTTTCTTAATAGAAAAATAACTTTATCAAACTAGATTTATAATCACGGAGCATAGACGCTTTCTTTTAGCACTGAAAATTAACTCAACAGAAAATGTCCAGTGACCTTCGAAAAAAAGTATTAAAAAGTCACTGTTTAAAGGATTATTTGTAAAAGTAATCCCTTCACTACATTCACTACATTTCTTTTACCCTGATAGAAAAATAATCTTATCAAAATCGATTCATAATCATCGAAAACATACGTGTATTTTTAATATTGGAAATTAGCTCTACAGAGAAATGTCCAGTGAACTTTGAACAAAGGATAAAGTAAATATCAAAAGAATTCTTTAAGGTTTTCTTTCCGTACTTATTTCTTTCCCCTACATTTTAAATCTTATATAGAAAGTTACTTCAACAAAATAGTTTTTATCATCACAGAGCCTAGACGGGTTTTTTAAGATGGAATTATCTCTACAGGAAAAACTATTTACTCAAAAGCTTTCGTCCCACTAGCAAATTTCTCTTCATATTTTCTCTATTAAAAATTAACTGAAACAAAATGAAAATAATAATAATAATAATCATTGTACTTTATTAAACAATTTTTAGCTATACTCTTATGTTATGCAGAATCTCGTTACTTTATTTTTATTTAGAGGAATCTATTGACATAAAAATACCATACAGAAGATTCCATTGGCTTATCAGGAAATAATCTGGTATACAGTTGGTCATTCTATCGGCGAATTTAAGCTTTGATCTGTGTTTGTGTGTTAATGTATGTATATGCGTGTATGTTTGTGTATGTGTGTATGTGTGTGTCTGAGTGTATATGATTCCAAGACATACCGTCCTCCATCTCCCCTTAAAATTATTACAGGTTTATTTGATAATTAAGACAATGAAGATTGCATATTGCTGCAAAGCTGTGCGGTTTATTGATCACTCAATATGTTGTTGCAGAACGCTCTGTTACGAATTGAAAGCTCTTATCTGATCAGATCAGCTGATCTCAAATAACAAATAATCTTCCTTTAGCAATAAAATCATCGGGATATACCGAGCAACGGCGAAATATCAGTTCTGAAAAAAAAAGCTTGACTGGCAACTGACGGCAACTGCACGCGCGGCAACATATTCCGAATTTTACGTCTAAATAAACATTATTTACGAGACTCCATAAGTGCCCAAGGAGACTATAAACGTCAAGTGGGCAGCCGAAGGACAAGTTTATTGTGTTCCTCGTGTTTATTGTTGTCATTCGAGGGAAGATACGAAAAGTTGAAGCGTGGAGGGATGATATTTATCTCCCGGATGGACAATATGATGCTAGAGAGAGAGAGAGAGAGAGAGAGAGAGAGAGAGAGAGAGAGAGAGAGAGAGAGAGAAATGCGAAAAGTTGAAGTGGGGAGAGATGATATCTATCTTCCATGTAGTCGAGAGAGAGAGAGATGAGAGTAGAGAGAGAGAGAGAGAGAGAGTTCGAAAAGATGTAGTGTGGAAGAATGGGTAGTTATCTTCCACATAAACGAGAGAGAGAGAGAGAGAGAGAGAGAGAGAGAGAGAGAGAGAGAGAGAGAGATAGAGAGCATCATAAAGTATGATGGCCTTCCTTATACAAAGGAATCATCCTCTTTGATTGCATTGTAAGACAAAGGTGAGGGTCGATGTTGATTGGATCTTCCTCATCATATTTCTTTTTTTCATTTTTGTATGTGCTAAATCCGTTTTTGGTGTTGCTGTTGCTAATGGATGTTTCGTTGTTTTACTGTTTTTCCATATTTTTGCAGAGCAGAGAGAGAGAAGAGAGAGAGAGAGAGAGAGAGAGAGGGGGGGGAGGGTGGGGGGGGGGGGGGTTGGGGGGGGGGGGGGGGGGGTGGCGGCTACAGTAAGACCTACAAATTATTATCTACTTACAGAAATATAACAAAAACGTAATAAACCGAATGTATACAATGCTCGAAGCTTTGCCATCGTGCTATCAACAGAAAAAAACAAAAACAAATTACCAACAGCTACAGACTACTTGAAAGCTCAGCTGCACCATTTAACCTCTGTATTCCAGGCTCTCTGGGTGCATTCTGGAATTAGGCCATCGTTGCTCTATATTCCAGTCAGGGCCATGTACCCAGAATTTTATAGGACTCTCTTTCCTCTGTCCTACAAATGCCTCAAAACGGAACTCCCCTCTCAATTACCTCTATTTCCCTCCATTCTTTCATCACTTATAACTCAATTAGGTCCATTTCAATAGCTATTTTCAGCGGTTCTGACCTTCGGTTTTCATAAGGGAATAAGGAAGATTAAAAAAAAATTAGATTCATCCTGTTCATATCGTTGTAATTTTTAAATTTTGAATTTATCTTTTTCACATATATTTTCTATTATAGATTTCATGAGGTTACGAGCA
>NC_087219.1:35600610-35615610 GCF_015104395.2 Macrobrachium nipponense
CCAGGGGGGAAGAGGGTTCTGGATTGCAAGAGTAATAAACAAAGGGATGGATGAACGAGGAGAAGAACAAGAAAAAGGAGAAGAAGAAAAGGGTTGGAAGTTGGAGGGAGCCTTTAAAGTAGGGTTGTTACCTCTCAGTTTTTTCTAGCAATTTTTTATCCCTTCAGAGTGTTTATCACAGAGAGAGAGAGAGAGAGAGAATTTGTTGTAGTTTGATGAGAGAGAGAGAGAGAGAGAGAGAGAGAGAGAGAGAGAGAGAGAGAGAGAGAGAGAGAGAGAAGGAACACTGAAGTAGAAAAGATGACCGTGAATGGGACACAGTGAAAGATAGATAGAAGGAAATCACAGATAAAGATATAAATTAGAAACTGAAACGAGAGAGAGAGAGAGAGAGAGAGAGAGAGAGAGAGAGAGAGAGAGAGAGTAGTGACATTTGATGGCAGAGAGAAAATTTGTAATATATTGTTGTCACTTGAGAGAGAGAGAGAGAGAGAGAGAGAGAGAGAGAGAGAGAGAGAGAGATAATTTATTGTAATTTGATGGTGATGATGATGATGAAGATGATGATGATGAGAGAAAGAGAGAGAGAGAGCATTCAGTAACAATTGTGATATTAGTGGCTACCAGGGGTCGTAGTAATATGCAATTCTGTCTACAATGAATTTTCCAGTTCTCTAAATAATTGCTAAAGTCTTGTAAAAAAAAGGGATTAAGATCAAAAACTGCTCTCTCTCTCTCTCTTCTCTCTCTCTCTCTCTCTCTCTCTCTCTCTCTGCCAGCTATGCAAATTTGTCTTCCCTATTAAGTCTTTACAAATTAGTTTTTAAGTATCTAAATGGCCGCCTTCCTCCATACAAATTTCCATAGGTTATATATAATCCCAAAATATATTTCTGAATCTTTCGCTCCTTGTTGCTAATTCATTGTTCAATCCAGGCTTTAATGGATGATTAGACCCTTCCGCTCCTAAGGCAATAATAATTTTATGTCAAAGAAAACGGTTGAATAATAATAATAATAATAATAATAATAATAATAATAATAATAATAATAATAATAAACATTTTTTGTTTATCTCAGTCACCCTATTCGACTGGGGGGTATATATAGTGTGGGGTTCCGGGTTGCATCCTGCCTCCTTAGGAGTCCATCACTTTTCTTACTATGTGCGCCGTTTCTAGGATCACACTTTTCTGCATGAGTCCTGGAGCTACTTCAGCGTCTAGTTTTTCCAGATTCCTTTTCAGGGATCTTGGGATCGTGCCTAGTGTTCCTATGATTATGGGTACAATTTCCACTGGCATATCCCATATCCTTCTTATTTCTATTTTCAGGTCTCGATACTTATCCATTTTTTCCCTTTCTTTCTCTTCAACTCTGGTGTCCCGTGGTGTTGCGACATCAATCAACGTTACGTCAGGTCTATTTGCACGTATCACCTTATCTGTTCTGATACCATAGTCCCAGAGGATCTTTGCCTGATCGTTTTCTATCACTCCTTCAGGTTGGTGCTCGTACCACTTATTACTGCAAGGTAGCTGGTGTTTCTTGCACAGGCTCCAGTGGAGGGCTTTCGCCATTGAATCATGCCTCTTTTTGTACTGGTTCTGTGCAAGTGCCGGACATTCGCTTGCTATGTGGTTTATGGTCTCATTTTTCGTATTGCACTTCCTACATATGGGAGAGATGTTATTTTCATCTATCGTTCTTTGAATATATCTGGTTCTTAGGGCCTGATTTGTGCCGCTGTTATCATTCCTTCAGTTTCCTTCTTGAGCTCTCCCCTCTGGGTCACCCATGCCATAAGCCATGTGTCATCGCTGGCCAGTCTTTAGTCTGTCTCATGTATTGTCCGTGCATTGGTTTGTTGTGCCATTCCTCTGTTCTGTTTGTCATTCTCCTGTCTCTGTGTATTTCTGGGTCTTCGTCTATTTTTATCAGTCCTTCTTCCCATGCACTCTTGAGCCACTCGTCATCACTGGTTTTCATATATTGACCCAGTGCTCTGTTCTCGATGTTGACGCAGTCCTCTATGCTTAGGAGTCCTCTCCCTCCTTCCTTTCGTGTTATGTATAGTCTGTCCGTATTTGCTCTTGGGTGTAGTGCTTTGTGTATTGTCACATGTTTCCTAGTTTTCTGCTCTATGTTGCGGAGTTCTGCCTTTGTCCATTCCACTAGTCCTTCGCTGTATCTGATTAATGGTACTCCCCATGTGTTTATGGCTTTTATTATATTTCCGGCGTTGCATTTTGACTTGAGTATCGCCTTGAGTCTCGGCATATATTCTTTCCTGATCGTGTCCTTCATCTCTTGGTGTTTTACATCCCCTCCTTCCATTATTCCCAAGTATTTGTATCCCGTCTCATCTATGTGTTTGATGTTGCTCCCATCTTGTAGCTTTATCCCTTCAGTCCTTGTTACTTCGCCCTTTTGTATGTTGACTAAGGCACATTTTTCTATTCCAAACTCCATCCTGATGTCTCCAGATACAATCCTTACAATCTGGATTAGGGTATCTATTTCCTTGATGCTCTTACCATACAGCTTGATGTCGTCCATGAACATCAGATGGTTAATTCTTTTGCCTCTTTTCTTGAGTTGGTATCCAGCATCCATCTTCTGCAGTACTTTTGTCATGGAAATCATGGCTACTACGAAGAGTAGTGGGGACAGTGACTCGCCCTGGAAGATCCTTCTCCTGATATTCACCTCTGGTAGTCTCATTCCAGAGCTTGTAAGTATTGTATTCCAGTTGGGCAATGTGTTTTTGAGGAAGCTGATGGTGTTTTCCTCTGCCCCATATATTTTCAGGCATTCTATTAGCCATGTGTGTGGTATCATGTCGAAGGCTTTCTTATAGTCTATCCATGCCATGCTTAGGTTGGTTTTCCTTCTCTTGCTGTTCTTCATTACCATTTTGTCTATCAGGAGCTGGTCTTTTATACCCCTACACTCCTTCTGCAGCCTTTCTGTTGGTGGGGGATGGTGTTTGTATCCTCTAGTTAGTTTTATAGCCTTTCGCTGATGATACCTGTTAGTAACTTCCACATTATTGGTAGGCAGGTGATAGGCCTGTAGTTACTGGCTATATTTCCCTTACTTTTGTCTTTCTGGACTAAGGATGTTCCTTCTGTGGTCATCCATTTGGGCGCATGGTGATTTGTGATACAATGCTGGAGTTGTTCTGCTATTCTTGGGTGTAGGGCCTTGAATTTCTTGGTTGTTGTCTTCCCCTCTTAGTTGGCTGTATAGTCTTTTCTGTTTGGTTCCGAATAGTTTGTTCTATTGGTATCCCTTATTCCTGTTCATGTACTGTTGGATCTTATGTGCTTTGGCCTTAAGCCTCTGATTTACATTCTATTGTATTGTTTAGCCCCCTCTCCTGAACTCTGTAGTTCTTTTCAGTTCCTCCCTTGTTTTCTTGCTTCTTAGCCTTTTTTCTGCCATCTCTTTCAGTTTACTCAAGTCAGATCTCATCACCATGATTTACCTTTCCAGGCGCCTTTTCCAAGGCGGTTGCTGTTTTCGATTCTGTTGGGTTGGTTGTGCTGGTGGTGTTGGTGTTCGTATCCCCATCAGTTCTGCTACTAATCATGCTCCTGCATATGCCAAGTTATTTGTTTTTGTGATACTGGTGGTGTTTATTAGTCTCATTATTTCATTGACCTTACTTGTCCCTTAATTTCTTGGTGTTGTAGGCTTTCATGGAGGGGATCTTTGTTCTCTCTGTATCTGGCTTCATCCATAGTCTGATCTTTTCTACCCATTCCGTCCTGTCTATTACTTCGTCGGTGTTTCTTTGTGTGTCGTTGTTTGATACCTCATCATCCCTGTCGTCCTCTGTGGCATCGTCTCTCAGTTCGTCTTCTTGCAATTCGTTGCCGTGTGTCATTTCCCTTTCAAGTTCTTTTTCTTTTTGTTCCTTACTTGATCTGCCAGTCTCTGCTCTGTTTGGGGGGTGTTATTCCTCTCATTCCAGATGTTGACCAACCTTCTTCTATATCCTCTCCCCGTCGGGTTGCTTCTGATGCAGCATCTCCATGTTTCCTTATTTTCTTTTCTTGTCCATTTCTTCCTCTGGTTTGCTTCTGTAGCTCCAGTCTCTGGCTGTTGGTTACTTTCGTGGTGGTGGTTAGTTGCTGGATGACGACCTCCAAGTACCTGACCGTCTTCCCCTTCAATTGGGCTGAATACCTGGCTGCCGGACGAAGCTCCTCTGTTGGCAGAGGTTCCATTTACGTCGTTGTCGTTTAATTCTTCATTTCTTTCTATCATTGCTGAGTTTTGCTATTTAACCCATAGCTGGACCCTACCCCATCAGGAATAGGTACTCATTTACAGCTGAGTAGACTGAGGAAATTATGGTAAAGATCCTTTCCCAAGGAATCAACGCCGAGGAGAGCGGTCATCCATCCAATGACTGACCAGCCCCAATGTTGCTTAACCAGTCAATTGACGACCTAACCCACTCTGCCATGGCACGCCACATATAATTCTTATTATTATTATTATTATTATTATTATTATTATTAATATTATTATTATTATTATTATTATTATTCCAAAAATCATTAAAAACAAATCCAAACGTAAAACATGTAAATAAACTGTTACATTTCAGATGGGTTTCGACCTTAACATGCCAGTGTAGGGTGAGGTTTCTAGAACACGTTCTCATATAATGATAAAAAAAATCTACAGGTGTGAGCATTCGTGAGCTGAAATAGACTTCCTTGCTCATTTGGCATGATATGAAAGGGTAAATACGTCTTCATTTATTTTCTTTTCCGGAATCAATGCTTGATGGAATAATCGAGTTGAAGAAACGGAGAAGTTAAGAGGTTTTGGTGATTTACTGAAATAGGCACACGAATCCCTATACTGTATTCTTCTTTTTCTTCTACTTATAATAATAATAATAATAATAATAATAATAATAATAATAATAATAATAATATAGTAATAATAATAGTAATAGTAATAATAATAATAATAAATAATAATAATAATAACAATAATAAGAATAATTATATTATTATTATTATTATTATTATTATTACAAAAATGTCCTAACTTTTATAACAGTTTAATGTAATGCCTACTCTTTCTTCTTTCGAATCAATCTTACCACAAACCAAAATCAGACTGAATGTGGACTTAATAATTACTCTTGCTCTATTAAAGTATCCTGAATGAAAAATAAACCCTACATAGGACTATAAACACACACACACAAATATTACCAATAAAATAAACTCTTAACACGAAAGAGACATTAGAAGGTCAAAAAGATAATATTTTCCCAACCTAAATCCTCCTTTCAGGTAGTTTTGTAATACCAATTACGACACCTCGTCTTATGTGTAATCCGGACGGATTTGCAATTCTCCTCCGATTGCAAACTACAGCAACTGTTTCATTGCAATTGCTCAATGTTGCAGGTCAACGCGCAATTAGACTCCTTGTTCTTTTGTAATCCGTGAAGCCAGGGAGCTCAGCGAGTGTTTCTTTTTTATTAGTACTCTGCCAATCCCCTTAATTCTCTTCCCTCCGCCAATTTCCTTGACTGTGATTCTAAATACAACCTGTGCCCTTTTACAAACTTACTTTCCTGCCATTTAAACTCCTTGTTCATTACCACTCTGTTAAACCAAACGAATTTCTTTGGGTCATTTAAACTCCTCTTTTATTAGTACTCTATCAGGCTGTAGAATTCCCTTCTTGGCATTTAAACTTCTTGTTCATTAGTACTCTTTTAAACCAAACGAATTTATTTGGGCCATTTAAACTCCTCTTTTGTTAGTACTCTATCAAGCTGTAGATTTCCCTTCCTGGCAATTAGGCTCCTTATTTATTAGTGCTCCGTTAAAACCCAGCAACCTTCTTTGTGCCATTTAAACTCCTCTTTCATTACGACTCTATCAAACCGTAGAATTCCCTTCCTGCTAATTAAGCCTGCTTTTCATTAGTACCTTATTAATCAAAATAAGTTACTTTGTGCCTTTTAGATTCCTATTTAATCAGGCTCCTGTGCCAAACCAGAGAGTTTCCTTCTTGGCATATAAACTCCCTTTTCATTAAGTACTTTGTTGCATCAAGAAACATTCTTTATGCCATTTAAACTTCTTGTTCCTCAGTACTCTATCAAACCACAGGATTATCTTTCTGCAATTTAAACTTCTTTATCATTAAACTCTATTATTCTAAGCAACTTTGTGCCATTTAAATTCGTCATATATTAGTACACTATCAAACCACAGAATTATCTTCTTGACATTTAAACTTCTTTTCATTAGTACTCTGTTAAACTAAGCAACTTGATCTATTTGAACCAATCTTTTAATAGTACTCTGCCAAACCATAGAGTTCCCTTCCTGCCATTTAAACTTCTTTTTCATTAGAACTCTGTTAAACTAAGCGACTTTTGGGCCATTTAAACCCCCCGTCTATTAGTATTCTGCCAAACCATAGAATTCCATTCCTGCTATTCAAATCCCCCCTCAATTAGAACTCTGTAGAACGATACAATTCTCCTCCTGCCATTTAAACCCTTCGTTCATTAGTACTCTGTCAATCCACAGACTTCTCTTCCCTCCACCAATTTCCCTGACTGCGATTCGATTCGGATAAAAACTTTTTAAAATTTTCCCTTTGCCCTTTATTTTTTTATATTTTATTTTGTAAATGCCCAAGGGGGGAAACAGGGGAATGGAATGGGATTACCTGTCGCGCTGGCCTATGCAACCGAGGAAAACCTTCACCTGGTTCTCGTGATGAGGCGTTTTGCTATTTTTCTTTTCTGTCTTGGCTTTGTGAAATTATTTTTTTTGTACCTTTCCCGAATGAGGCTTTTCAGACGTTCATTTATTCTACTCTTTATTATAAGTACAGTTTATATTAATTTCTGTCCTGTGAATATGTATTTTTTGTTGCTTTATTATTGGTTCTCGTGATGAGGTGTTTTGTTATATTTTTTCTGTCTTAGGTTTGTGAAATTATTTTTTTGCCTCTTCTTTCTCCAATGAGGCTTTTCAGACCCTCATTTATTCTACTTTTAATATCAACTACAGTTTATATTAATTTCTGTACTGTGAATAGGTATTCTTTATTGGTTTACTGATTATTTTCTAATCATGCTCTACACGGTTTTTTAAATCCTTCAAATCGTTATTCAATATCTATGAAATTCATCCGCTGGTTTATTAATTCCTTTAATATTCATTCATCACTTTAAAATTCTCACAGTCATCCTTTCCTCGTTTTATTCCCTTCATTTCACTACTCGGTATATAATAAACCATCCTCCATCATTTCATAAATTCTATATTCCTACATTTATCGTGCTAATACCTCCACTTCCTTCATTCATTATTATTTCCTCTGTCGAGAATTCGACCCGAGAACATGCCTACCATTCCGGCACCAAGCAGTCTCTCTCTCTCTCTCTCTCTCACTCTCTCTCTCTCTCTCTCTCTCTCTCTCTCTCTCTCTCTCAAAACTCTTATCCTATTCAGGCACTAGTACGGATCAGTTGACAGATAAGAGCCGACAGCCCATTCACGAAGTGGGTCGACGTCGTTAATTACCATGCCTTATTAGACAAACACAGAGCTCCCCTACCTGAATGTGCATCCCCCGGTAGTGGAGAGAGAGAGAGAGAGAGAGAGAGAGAGAAGAGAGAGAGAGAGAGAGAGAGAGTTTGCCTTTTCAGTCTCCAGGACGAATGGAATTCGTTTCGTGTACAAGATTCATTCATGCAGCACAATATAATGAGGGTCTTGATTACCAATTGGACCCCTCACCCCCTTCCCCCTTTAAATACACACACTCTCTCTCTTCTCTCTCTCTCTCTCTCTCTCAATCTTTCCTTTCTTTTGCCACTTGGTATGACATGCATATTAAATTCGGGTTTATAAAGGATGCATGGGATGGCTGGCGCGGTGATTTCGTCTACCCAAGTGTTATTTCTTTAGGGGAAAATATATTTATTTGTTATGTAGTAACGGAAATGTTTGCAAGCATGAATAAATAAATAAATAATAAAACAAATAAATAAATAAAGAAGAGAATCCAGTAAAAAGATGAATGAAAAACAGAAAAGCGATAGAATGAAAATCAAGTATTCAAGTAATGAATTATAAATAAATAAATAAATAAATAAACAGAATTTCAGAAAAAGCATGATAAAAAAAAATGAGAAAACGAGTGGATGAAAATCCGTATTCCAAGTTTCCTCACGTACAATTGTACCCGATACTCTTATTACTGAATAGTAACAAATATCACGCAAAGCACATTTTCAAAACTGTCAAGAAAAATGGTAATCCAATGACACTGTTTTACAACCAGAAATTTTTTTTCGTTGTTTTTCTATTTTCATCTCATTTCTTTCTCTTGTTATTTGTGAGTCTCGTCCTTGTTACATTCTGTATTAAAGAATATCTAATGAAATACTTATACATTATTTTTTATCTGGTTTACTCTCTTCACAAACGAACATAATAATGATAATAATAATAATAATAATAATAATAATAATAATAATAATAATAATAATAATAATAATAATAATAATAATAATAATAATAATAATAATAATAATAATAATAATAATAATAATAATAATAATTTTTGCGTCTTTACAATACTATTTTATTTATATTATATGCAGAAAATTTTGGAATCTCAGTTAATGACACTAGAAAAGGCTCTCGAAGACTTTCTCTATTGATTCCGGCATCCCCCCCAAAAAAGAAATTATTATTTCAGATTTTATACTTGAATAATATAATGATAATATTATACAAAGGAGATCTCTCCATTCCTCTGTTTCCTCCCGCTGGGTATATTGTATATGTATACATATCAATGTGTATATATACATATATTATTTATACACACATTTATATGTATAATATATGAGGATTGAAACGTGATGGATAATTTTGGAGGAATCCTAACATAATCAGGGCGGTAGAGACTCAACCCCACGTATGTTAGGTTAGACAGAGGATGACGTAATCGATAGCTCCAACCCAACATGCCTGGGTTCGAATCCTACCTGGAAAGGTTAAGAGTGTGTATATATATATATATATATATATATATATATATATATATATATATATATATACATATTTATTATATATATATCCTATAACATATATGGGATTAAGATATTATATAAATGAGTAAAATAAGAAAAAACAAAAGGGACGAAATCAAGACGTTCAGAGGTTCCATTGTACATTAATACAAAGAATGCTTCCGGTATATAATAATAATAATAATAATAATAATAATAATAATAATAATAATAATAATATAATAATAATAATAATAAATAAATATAATATTATTGATGGAAATAACATCTCTCCCATATGTAGGAAGTGCAATACGAAAAAAGAAACCATAAACCACATAGCAAGTGAATGCCCGGCACTTGCACAGAACCAGTACAAAAAGAGGCATGATTCAATGGCAAAAGCCCTCCACTGGAGCCTGTGCAAGAAACACCAACTACCTTGCAGTAATAAGTGGTACGAGCACCAACCTGAGGGGGGAGTGATAGAAAACGATCAGGCAAAGATCCTCTGGGACTTTGGTATCAGAACAGATAGGGTGATACGTGCAAATAGACCAGACGTGACGTTGATTGACAAAATCAAGAAGAAAGTATCACTCATTGATGTCGCAATACCATGGGACACCAGAGTTGAAGAGAAAGAAAGGGTATGGATAAGTATCAAGATCTGAAAATAGAAATAAGAAGGATATGGGATAGACAGAGAATTGTACCCATAATCATAGGAACACTAGGCATGATCCAAGATCCCTGAAAAGGAATCTAGAAAAAACTAGACGCTGAAGTAGCTCCAGGACTCATGCAAAAGAGTGTGATCCTCCTAAGGAAACGGCGCACAATGTAGAAAAGTGATGGGACTCCTAAGGAGGCAGGATGCAACCCGGAACCCCACACTATAAATACCACCCAGTCGAATTGGAGGACTGTGATAGACAAAATATAATAACAATAATTGATTCACCTCCGTTCCTCCATCCCCAAAAATTCAGTTTTTATTCCCAAGTTGCGCAGCGTTGCAACATTGAGCTATTGAACCAAAAAGCTGAAACATTACGTCATCAGATATCCATCCCAGACAGGAAGGATGATATGAACACATTATAAAAGGAAATGTTGCAATGTCTAATGCAAGATTTCATTGTTGCAATGTTTTTAATGCCAGAAATTTGGGACATAAGCAGGACACATATACTGGGGGAAATAATATGCCCAAGGTATGGGAAAGTTAAAGGATTGTGAATGTTTTGAGATAAAATGTAATTTTGCCAAGGCCCGAAAAGGATACAGTGGAATCAAGAATATAAGAAAAGGACAACAAGTGCAGCTTGAAAAGATATTCTTCTTCGTCATTCAGTCTCTGGGAAAGGATACTAAAATGCGTGAATATATGACAAACAATCAGATCGATATGGTATAGTAATAAATAAAAGAAAGCAAAAAAAAAAAAAAAAATACAAGGATAAACAATATACGTTAATAGTCTATAAGTAACAGACATTGGAGAAAAACGACACCTGTACACTATTCAGTATTTTCCTCAACTTATTTTTTTAAATGTGAAAACTTAAATACATATATAATAAACAGAAAAAAATATTAAAAATACAGAAATGAGAATGAAGAAAAAAAATGTGATTGATGAATAAACAGGAGAGGGGACCTTCAAAATATAATTATTTAATTCTAAGACAGTGAGAAGGCGAAGAAGCATTTGCCAGCCACAAAATTTTGGATTTGAATTTGAAAAGGAAGCTGAAAATAAACAACACTCCAGATAAAACAATACACAATAACAGTAATCTAACAAAATGCACCCATTAAATCTTCACATTTTAATGTAACCTCTCATGTCTCTCCATATACAAAAGAGACAGTAACCTAACGAATTGCACCCATTAAAGCTTCAAATATTAATGTATACCTGTCACGTCTTTCCCAGTTCACAATTCAACCCGTTTCGAAGCAGACCTTTCTACTTAGAGGTTTCCAGCAGACGCTGCTAACCCCTGATATTTGCAAGGGGAGATCTCACTTATTTAAAATCTGACGCCTGGCTAGACAGTCCCACACACACACATGCAGTATGGAAGGCACTGAGTCAATGTCGAAAAGATCGTATCCGTCCTTCATTAATTTCCTCAGTTTCCTAAACCCTTCCAGCGGATCTCTCAACTAATTCAACTACCTAAAGGATGTTCTTTAGAACGCGTTCTTTGTTTTGTTTTGGTGTTCACTGTCCGCTTGCAGCTCCATGAGATATTTCTAACCACAAACGATAACAAAAACTATACCGAGAATTTAGGTAAAAAGCTGATTGTTTCTCTTAATACCTACGATATCCTAGTCTTTGACCAAAAGAATGCCTGTTGAGTGTGTGTGTGTGTGTGTGTGTGTATGAAATGCATTTGATCACCGTGATTCATATACAAGCCTTAAGCTACAATTGTCCTTTAATATCCAATTCGCTCTACCTCGGAATTAATCTTTTTTTTAATTGATAAGAAATTCGTCAGCTCATGGGCTCGAACCACGGAAACCAAGACGTACAGTGAAGTACCAACCCACAGAACTATATATATATATATATATACATACATATACATACATACATATGTATACTTTATATATAAGTGATATATATATATATATATATATATTATACATATATATATATATATATATATATATATATATATATATATATAATATATATATCTATATATATATCTATATATATCTATATCTATATATATATAGATTATATATATATATATATATATATATATATAGATATATGTATATATATCCATATACATATATAAAAACATACTTCCAACATTAAAAAGATGAGACAAAGCAAGATCACTTAAGAAAAACAGACCCTAAAAACGAGAAAGACATTCTCTGAAAATAAAAGGGACGAAATATCCCTTTTTCTCTTTCATAGAATGACAGTTAATTTGACAAGCGCCGGCGTCTGGGGAGGTGACACACCCTTTGATAAAGACTGACAAATGGCAGAGTTAATAAAGAAGGGATGAAATCATCTGAAACGCGCTGTTCTCATTTTAGTTGATGCCAGGAGAAAGTAAGTCTGGACCTTCGTATTAAGGGATAACATGTATAATATATATATATAGATATATATATATCTATATATATATATATATATATATATATATATATATATATATATATAGATATATATATAATATATATATTTATATTAATATATTTATATATATATATATATATATATATATATATATATATATATATATATATGTGTGTGTGTGTGTGTGTGTGTGTGTGTGTGTGTGTGTGTGTGTGTGTGTGTCTTAGTAAAGACGAAAGGGTTTGGATTTCTGCCTATCTTTTTCCTGTGATATTAGCTTATTTAATGAAGTCACGTGCATCTACTGTGATTTTTTAAGAATGTATGTATGTATATATGTATACATACACACATATACATAACATATATATGTATTTGTATATATATATAGATATATATATATATATATATATATATATACTATATATATATATATATATCTATATATATATATATAAAATGTCCTGGCTTTCTCAGGACGAAAATTACGATACGATTATGTTATTCAATTTGACGGATTTGCCAAAGTAAATTCTAGTAAATTATCACTTATTGCCTATATGCAAATGTCGTATCAATAAAGCCTTGATTTATACACAAGTATATAAGCAATAAGTGATAATTTACTAGATTTGACTTTGACGAATCCGTCTTCAGAAATCCAGGACATTATGCATCGTCAAGACACAGCAATGAAGTTATTGCAAAATAAATAAAAACACGTATTTCTTCCGTAATGAACTCAGCGCTGTTCAGAAAGTTAAAATGAAAATAGATGTGGATATATTTAACAAGGCGGGATCCAACCTCCATCTTACACTCAGGACGTTATGCAAGATTTTCCCCCTCACGTTGGAAACATTCTATTTCTAACTTAACATGAAGCGGTCTTCGTAATTAATACTCATACTTAGTATATTAATCATACTAACAATGAGGATCAAATACAAAGGACACACATTCAAACACGTTCATATATTTTTAGTTATAAACAGAAACACGAAATAATTGAGCAGAAACTCAACCTCTGAATTCAGTATACCAAATAAATTAAAACATGCTAAAACCTACGGTAAAATTGAGCGTTGTTTCACCAACGAAAATTATAATAAATACGCTATATCTCATTAGAAATATTTTTCACATGCGCATTATTTATTTCTTACATTTTCATTCTAATAAAAAAAAATAATTAATATCCTATACTAAAATTCCTGTAACTTTATCTCGACACGAAACATCCTTCTCAGACCTTTTTAGGCTCTTCCATAGGGCTTTCCTACAACCACCCCCCCCCCCCAACAAGAACAACAACAACAGCAACAACAGCTACGACAACAACAAAGTCGTTTGTAGGCTTACTCCCCGGGTAAGCGAGAATAATATATTTTTCAGTGACGGTGTTCGAATCGACTGGGCTGGTCAGAATACACACAAAGTAGGAACGCAAACAAATGTTATTATATTTTATACAAGGGATTTCCTTACTTAATGCAACACAGCACAAAGTAAGTGAACATGGAGTATAACAATCTTTTATGATTTATTTCGTATGCAATATTTATTCACTGATACACTGAATTCGTGTTGAAGTGTGTGACAAACGTTTCTTAAAATGGGTAACTATTTTTAAATGGAAAAGCTCTCCAGCTCATGTTGCATTGGGACAAATCATTTGACATAAGCTATGTCGTTGCATGTGTCATATAATATCTTATTTCGCATATCTGATTGTTATACCAGTGCCGTAACATGTCTCAATAGCTACGGGGTAATATTATTGTTTTCTACTTCTTTAGAACTTTCAAAAATAACAATTTCATAAATCTGAGTAAATATCTAATAGCATTTTGGACTCATCACCATTAAATTTTGAAACAGATACCGGATACGTTTACAAAAACATTCTCCAAAGAAAACTCTGATGGCGGACAAATAATATTTGAGAGGAGCAAGCCCGTAAAATCAATTGCACGATGTTGTCATGTCCATTACGTAACCATTTGCTTTTCACACGGCATAGGTTAGGTCATCTGTTGAACTGCACGAGACCTGCAGCCTATATAGGCCGATGTCATCGATCCGAGTAGACACAACACCAACTTCATGCGATGACATTTATCTTCCTGTAGCAATATGAATATGATTTTATATTTGACGTCGTTTGGCGAGTCGACAAGTCAAGTCTAGTTAGCAGGTACTGTTTGATACTTCATACCATTTTACGAGGAGTCGACTAGTAAAGTCTATTCAGCAGGTACTATTCTAAGAGCGACTCTACAAGTAAAGTTCACCCAGCAGGTACCATTTGATGTTTCACACTATTCTACAAGCGAGTCTACAAGTAAAGTTCAGTTAGCAGCTATCAAATGATATTTCACGCCATTTTACGAGCCAGTCTACAAGTACATTTATTCAGCAGGCAGTACGAAAACGCTACGCAGCAACTGTATAGTAATATTATAACTCGTCGCACTTTTGTGGCGATGTCTGTTGACACTGAATAACCTGCGTGCGATAACATATGGATCATTCACACGAAACCGTGACGCTGCCAGACGTACGAGCCAGTAACTGACACACCCCGCCCGCCCGCCCGGGTCCAACACGTCATATCGAAGCTCAGGTGCGTCTGTCTAATTATAGTTGATCAAAGCCTCCAGGTTCTTTACGAGGCCGTCTTTATGAAATATAATTGGACGGCCTTTATTTGAGAAGGGTGACCAGTCGTCGGGGTTTACCTTGTTTGACTTAGTAAGGTGTGAGAAAGCACACATAAACACAAGCACAAGCACAC
>NC_087219.1:35625610-35633110 GCF_015104395.2 Macrobrachium nipponense
TCCCAAAAGGATTTAATTGTTTCTGACTGGTTCCACTCTCTCCAAATTAAAACCTAACCTTACCTTACCTTACAGACCTTGCAGTTCGTTCGGGTTGCCCCAGGTCCCTCAGTGTGAGGCGCCTCTAATGTCTACCAGAGAGTTGCTAGTACATCTTCCGGTATATTTTGCATCTTCCAATCTTGGATGGTCTGGGATGCAGTTTAGATATTTGTCGAGCTTATTCTTAAACACATCTACGCTCACTCCTGATATATTCCTCAGATGAGCTGGCAACGCATTGAATAGACGCTGCATTATCGATGCTGGTGCGTAGTGGATTAATGTTCTGTGTGCTTTCCTTATTTTTCCTGGTATAGTTTTGGGCACTATTAATCTACCTCTGCTTGCTCTTTCTGATATTTTTAGTTCCATGATATTTTCTGTTATTCCTTCTATCTGTTTCCATGCCTGAATTATCATGTAGCGTTCTTCTTCTTTTCCTAGACTATATAATTTAAGGATTGTAGTCTTTCCCAGTAGTCTAGGTCCTTAACTTCTTCTATTCTAGCTGTAAAGGACCTTTTGTACACTCTCTATTTGTGCAATATCCTTTTGATAGTGTGGGTACCATATCATATTGCAATATTCAAGTGGGACTACGAACATATGTTTTATAAAGCATAATCATGTGTTCAGCTTTTCTTGTTTTGAAGTGCCGTAACAACATTCCCATTTTTGCTTTACATTTTGCCAACAGAATGGCTATTTCATCATTGCATAACATGTTCCTATTTCATCATCACACCAAGGTCTTTAACTGCTTCCTTATTTGTGATTGTCTCATTATTAGGTCCCCTATATGCATATAGCTTTCCTTCTCTGTCTCCATAATTTATTGATTCAAATTTATCAGAGTTAAATACCATCCTATTTACCTCTGCCCAATCATATACTTTGTTAAGGTCTCTTTGTAGAGCGTTCCTATCTTCATCACAAGTAATTTCTCTACTTATTCTTGTGTCATCAGCGAAACTACTCACTACCGAATCCTTAACATTACTGTCTATGTCTTCAATCATAATAACAAACAATATTGCAGCTAGCACCGTACCTTGTGGCACACCGGATATTACCTTGGTTTCATCCGATTTCTCATCGTTTGCAATAACTATCTGTTTTCTGTTGTGTAAAATTCTTTTAACCATCTTCCTACTTTATCTACGATATTGTGTTTTTCTAATTTTCTTTGCTAATATATTATGGTCTACTTTGTCAAAAGCTTTTGCAAAGTCTAGATAAACCACATCTGTTTCATTTCCACTTTTCATATTTTTGAATATGTTCTCACGGTGGACTAACAGTTGGGTTTGTGTACTTTTTCCGGGTACGAAACCGTGTTGTCCTATATTAAACAAATTATTTTTTTATTAAAGAAATGTTTCATAATATTTTTCTTCATTACCCTTTCATACACTTTCATAATATGTGATGTTAGACTCACAGGCCTATAATTACTTGCCTCTAGTCTTGATCCACTTTTGAAAGTAGGGGTGATATATGCTAATTTGTGTTCATCATAAATCTTGCCTGTATCTACACTTTGTCTTAATAATATTGCAAGTGGCTTTGCGATAGAATGAACTACTTTCTTTAACAAAATAGCAGGGACTCCATCCGGCCCTGCAGCAGCTCCATTTTTAATTTCATTAATTGCCTGCACAATATCAGCTTCATTAATTTCTATGTCAGCTAAATATTCACTATTTTCGTCCCTTACTTCTATATCATTATCTTCATTATCTATTCTAGGGGTGAATTCTCTCTTATATCGTTCTGCCAGTATGTTGCAAATTTCCTTTTTTTCATTCGTTAATCTCCCTTCAATTCTCAGAGGGCCTATTTTCTATTCTTCTTTTATTCATCTTCTTCGCATATGAGTATAATAGTTTGGGGTTTTGCTTGATATTTAATAGGGTTTTTTCTTCCAAGTCCCGTTTTTTCATTTTCTTTTGATTGTATAATCTTTTGTTCTGCATTTTCTATCTTACTTTTTAGTTCTATAACTTTCCATGCATTTTTTTCTTTTGCAAGACCTTTTTTCCACTTTCTGATTTTCTGGAACAAGATCCTTCTGTCTCTTGGTATGCATGAATGATGTTTACTTTTCTTCTTCGGTATATATTTATCCACTATTTTCTCCAATATTTTATATAATATCTCCGTATTTACCCTTATGTCATCACTTACGAAAATGTTATCCCAATATTTGTTTAATTCTTCATTTAATTTTCTGACCATTTTATATTTTTACTGTAGAAGTTGTATTTTCCATATCCTTCCCACTTTTTCATTTCTTGCTTATCTCTATTTTCACTTGCTGTGGAATGAACTGTTAATTCTATGACATTATGATCTGAAATACTCGCATTATAAACTATTATTTCTTTAACATAATTCATCTCGTTCACAAATACTAGGTCTAAAGTATTTTCCTTTCTTGTTGGCAGGTGATTTATTTGTTGAATGTTGTATTCTAGTAGCATCTAATAGCTTTTCAAATTGCCTCTTATCTTCTGCACTACTATTACTCTCTTTTTTATATGTATAAGTACAACCACAGTCTCCTATTCGTTCTTTCCAATTCCCTACGAAAGGGAAAGTTTGAAGTCACCAGATAATGAGGAAATTAGTTCCCAGTCCTTGTGATTTCTACATATATCATCCAATTTTTCAATTATTAAGTCAAACTCTTTATATTAGGAGGTCTATATATTACTATGTTCATCAATTTTTCAGATTCAAATTCTACCGCTGTTAGTTCACATTCTGAGTTACTATATTTCTCATATATTTTTCCTTGTTTTTTGTCTTTCCCATATATTGCGGTTCCCCCTTGATTCCTATTTTTTCTATCTGATCTATAAGTTTGGAACCCTTTTATTTGATCATCATTCCCAGTCTCTTGGAAATACCAGGTTTCACTTATATTCATTATATCTATTTTCTTTCATTTTGGGTAGTTCTTCTAAGTACTCTATTTTTCTTTTTGAGTTACTCGTAACTAACCCTGCGTATTCATCACTATGATGGTTTGCGTGTTTTCTCCTTCATTTAATATTGGTAGTAATAAGGATTTTCCCATGTCTCTTTCCTGTTCTGGTATGTTGTTCTTTTTTTCATTTCCAGAAATTCTGACATTAAAAAATCCAACTTTTCCATAATATTTGATCTTCCTTCATCATAATTATTCATTTTGTGTCTGAATCTGCAATTTTCTCCGTTTCTGCAATATCCTCTTGCATAATAAATACAGTTAGTTATCTCTTGAGTAGAATTTCGGAGCTGATGCTTTGAAATTTTTTGCTGACACCTCTGCATATCTCATTGGTGGTTTGCTTTTCTCTTTTACCTGATATTCTTGATTTCTCTCTTTATTTGTTTCTTTCTTATTTTGGATTTTATTACTTGGTTGGTTATTTATTTGATTATGATTCATGGCTACAGGGTGCATATATTTGCATTTTTGTCGAACTTACATCCTTTTCCTTCTTTTAGGTTTTTACATATTTTTGGATGCAGATCTCTGCAATCATCCCCATAGCCATCTAAGTATGCACATTTACCATATATTTCATAGTTTTGACATACCTTAGGATGTTTGTAGTAACATCTTTCTCCAAATCTGCAATTCCCTCTTTTCAAAAGGTTGCAGATTTTGTCTTTCTTGTCTATTTTTTCCTCTTTCCCGTCATTGTGTAGATCTGGGTAGAGCCTCTTCGGGATTTGCTTTTCTGTTGTCATATCGTAATTTATTTCTTCGTAGGTATGCTGCTTTATTGCCTGTCATATGTAGTATCAATGAGTATCTCTGCATCCATACTTTTATCTTGTTCTTTGTTTTTTCCCTTAATTTTTTTTCTGTCATTTCATTTTTGTTTACTTCTCTTCCGTTTTCCTCTTCTTCTTTTTCTTCTTCTTCTTCCTCTTCCTCTTCTTCTTCATCCTCAACTATTTGTACATTCAATCTTGATTTAATAACATTGTCTATCCATGATAGACATGTTGAACAAAAATTCTTGTATCTTTTCTCAAATCTTGCATTACCTCCAGCACACTGTGAATGGGTCGGAATGTTGCATGCAGCACATTTTCTGATTAGGTTTTGTGGACTGACTATGCTATAACCAAACCTTACACAGTTTGCATGCTTTTGACATTCTTTTTCCTAATGCATCAATTAGGATATTCACAAGATTCACCTTATTCATTTTCTTTGTCGGAATATGTTGGTTTATGTATATTTTCTTTATGAGTCTCTTGACCACTTGGATTTTATTTGGAACTTCTTCAATTATTTTCAAGATGTTTTCATTAGATTTGTTCCAGTTTGAAGGATTATATCCTTCTAATATATCTATGAATGCTTTTGTATCTTTTTGGTTAGGACTGTTGCTGATTTCATAGATGAGAAATGCCAGTTCCCTTCCTGCTACCTCATCGTATTGCGAATCCGCCAAGCAAGCTAAATTACGCCACCTTTTCCCGCAGTTGGAACTTACAGCCATCTTGTTCTGATTTCAGTATTACACTTGTTAAACTAACTTAGAAGACGCTTTATCCTACTATTTTCACACTAATCTTATCACCGATAGTTCACGAACACTTCTAGATATTTCTCAAATTCTAGTCGTATGTTAAACTTGTGATATCTGTTGATTAATCTGACTTCACGCGGGTACGTCTCACCAAGCATAGGGAAACGCACACACACTATATATATATATATATATATATATATATATATATCTATATATATATATATATATATATACATAGATACATACATACATATATATATATATATATATATATATATATATATAGATATATATATATATCTGTATGTATGTATACACACACACACACACACACACACACACACACATATATATATACTATATATAATATATACTATATATAATATATATATATATAATACACACATTTATATATCACGTAAAATACAACCACCACACACACATTATATATATATATATATATATATATATATATATATATGGTATATATGTATGTATGTATACACACACACACACACACACACACACACACACACACACATATATATATATATATATATATATATATATATATATATATATATATATATATAACCACATTTATATATCACGTAAAATACAAACCACACATTATATATATATATATATAATGTATATACATATGTATAGATATATATATATATACATATGTATATACATATATATATATATATCATGTAAAAACTAAGCTTATGAGTACGAAACCCTTCGATGGAATAAACATCCATAAATGACTAAAAACAAAAGCCAAGTGAAATCTAAGTGAAGGTAAATGAACCTCGAAGTATATATATATATATATGTATATATATAATATATATTATGTGTGTGTGTGCGCGCGCGCGCGTGTGTGTGTGTTGAGACAGCATCAGTGCGCGGCAGCCTCGGCCCCTATTTTCCTTAGCTAATTGATCGGAATATCTACGTATCCAAGCTGTAATCTGCCTCAGCGGTTGGTTGGTCCCCAGACACTGCTTTAAGGACAGTGACCTCATCAACACAATGTTCTCATTTCCGTTTCGAGTTCTTCCATTACTTCGAGGTTCATTTACCTTCACTTAGATTTCACTTGGCTTTTGTTTTAGTCATTTATGGATGTTTATCCATCGAAGGGTTTCGTTACTCATAAGCTTAGTTTTTACATGATATATATATTTCTAATTTTTGTACCTAAGTTTAGACTTCGTCCATTTGAATAATAATAATAATAATAATAATATTTTGGAAGAAGACCCTCTTTTAAACAAATTCTGTTGAATAAAATGGCAGAGCTCAGCGAATTAATAGAAAAGATAACATATAAGATTAATTCGCTGAACTCTGGCATTTCATTCAACAGATTTAATAATAATATAATAATAATAATAATAATAATAATAATAATAATAATAATAATAATAATAATAATAATAATAATATTAATAATAATAATAATAACAGAAGAAGAAGAAAATGAATCAGGACGAGGGAGCAGACATTCCCTTAATTATTTTTTTTTTTTTTCTCTATCAGTCCTCTAATTCGACTGGGTGGAATTTATAGTGTGGGGTTCCGGGTTGCATCCTGCCTCCTTAGGAGTCCATCACTTTTCTTACTATGTGCGCCGTTTCTAGGATCACACTCCTTCTGCATAACGTCCAGGAGCGTACGTTCAGCCTCTCGTTTTTCTAGATTCCTTTTCAAGGATCTTGGGATCGTGCCTAGTGCTCCTATGATTATGGGTACAATTTCCACTGGCATATCCATATCCTTCTTATTTCTATTTTCAGATCTTGATACTTATCCATTTTTTCCCTCTCTTTCTCTTCAACTCTGGTGTCCCATGGTATTGCGACATCAATGAGTGATACTTCCTTCTTGACTTTATCAATCAACGTCACGTCTGTTCTATTTGCACGTATCACCCTATCTGTTCTGATACCATAGTCCCAGAGGATCTTTGCCTGATCGTTTTCTATCACTCCTTCAGGTTGGTGCTCGTACCACTTATTAATGCAAGGTAGCTGATGTTTCTTGCACAGGCTCCAGTGGAGGGCTTTTGCCA
Source organism: Macrobrachium nipponense (assembly GCF_015104395.2). NCBI lineage: Eukaryota > Metazoa > Arthropoda > Malacostraca > Decapoda > Palaemonidae > Macrobrachium > Macrobrachium nipponense. Next base: position 35,632,274 of record NC_087219.1, read on the forward strand.
CTGAATCATGCCTCTTTTTGTACTGGTTCTGTGCAAGTGCCGGCCATTCACTTGCTATGCGGTTTATGGTTTCATTTTTCGTATTGCACTTCCTACATGTGAGAGAGATGTTATTTCCGTCTATCGTTCTTTGAACATATCTGGTTCTTAGGGCCTGATCTTGTGCCGCTGTTATCATTCCTTCAGTTTCCTTCTTTAGCTCTCCCCTCTGTAGCCATTGCCATGTGTCATCGCTGGCTAGTTCTTTAGTCTATCTCATGTATTGTCCGTGCATTGGTTTGTTGTGCCATTGTGCCAGTCCTCTGTTCTGTCTGTCATTCTCTGTATATTTCTGGGTCTTCGTCTACTTTTATTAGTCCTTCTTACCATGCACTCTTTAGCCACTCGTCTTCACTGGTTTCCAGATATTGCCCCAGTGCTCTGTTTTCGATGTTAACGCAGTCCTCTATACTTAGTAGTCCTCTCCCTCCTTCCTTTCGTGTTATGTATAGTCTGTTCGTATTTGCTCTTGGGTGTAGTGCTTTGTGTATTGTCATGTTTCCTGGTTTTCTGATCTATGCTGCGGAGTTCTGCCTTCGTCCATTCCACTATTCCTGCGCTGTATCTGATTACTGGCACTGCCCATGTGTTTATGGCTTTTATCATACTTCTGACGTTGAGTTTTGACTTCTTGAGTATCGCCTTGAGTCTCTGCATATATTCTTTCCTGATCGTGTCCTTCATCTCTTGGTGTTTTATATCCCCTCCTTCCATTATTCCCAGGTATTTGTATCCAGTCTCATCTATGTGTTTGATGTTGCTCCCATCTGGTAGCTTTATCCCTTCAGTTCTCGTTAC
>NC_087219.1:35635610-35640610 GCF_015104395.2 Macrobrachium nipponense
TATTTTTGTTATTATATTACCATTATTATTGATTACTATGAAGGACCCCAAAAAAACTTCGAAATTTCTCCATCGCCAAATGTCATAATGTGAAAACTGAAATAATAATAATAATAATAATAATAATAATAATAATAATAATAATAATAATAATAATTATTATTATTATTATTATTATCATTATTATTATTATTATTATAATAATAATAATAATAATAATAATAATAATAATAATAATAATAATAATAATATAATAATAATAATTAATTATTATTATTATTATTATTATTATTATTATTATTATTATTATTATTATTATTATTATTATTATTATTGGCCACACTTTTCCGTGTTGAAAATGAAGATAATGGTTGCAGGTCTACAATAATATATAGTAGCATGTGAGAGTTAATGGTCTTGAAAAAATTTCAATAAGCTTCCGAACCTTGTGCTAGGTTCATCCACACATGCTATATTGTTGGGGAGAGCTGCAACCATTATTATTATTATTATTATTATTATTATTATTATTATTATTATTATTATTATTATTATTATTATTATTATTATTATTTTATTATTATAAAAGATTACTCTAAAGCATCATAATCACGCCTCAAACAATTACCCAAAAATAAAATGCCATTACGTGAAATTTTAAAGAACAATATTAAAGTCATTATTATTATTATTATATTATTATTATTATTATTATTATTATTATTATTATTATTATTATTATTATTATTATTATTATTATTATTATATTGTTAAGGATTACTCTAAAGCATCATAATCACACCTCTAACTGCCCAAAAATAAAATAAGATTACGTGAAAATTGAAAGAACAATATTACAGAGTCCTTATTTTTTTTATTTTTATTATTATTATTATTATTATTATTATTATTATTATTATTATTATTATTATTATTATTATTATTATTATTATTATTGATTACTCTAAAACATAATCACACCTCAAACAATTACCCAAAAATAAAATACCATTACGTGAAAATATAAAGAACAATAGTACAGAATCATCAATAATATATTATTATTATTATTATTATTATTATTTTATTATTATTATTATTATTATTATTATTATTATTATTATTATTATTATTATTATTATTATTATTATTATTACTCTAAAGAACCATAACCAAGCCTCAAACAAATCTCCAAAATAAAATGCCATTACGTGAAAATGAAAGGACAATATTACAGTCACCAACCGATTTCCATCAACTCAATTAGGGACTCCAAGTAGCCCGGCATCCGCGAATAGCGAGAGACAGATACTCAAATCAATTAAGTGAAAAGTTAATTGATAGCAGGGGATTACTGAGCACCGCTCCCACATACCAGCAGCACGCGAGTCTCATTAAAACCTAGTTTACAATACACATATTGACTGTTATTTTTTTTTTCAAACTACGGTATTGAATTAACAGCTAAATTGAGTTTATCTGCAGCGATTAAATCTAATAGCGTGCAAGCATCCAGTTATTGGAGTTGGTTTAGCAGTTACGAAAATAGTTTTGCTGCTGGTCATTCCACTTAGAATTAACTTATATTATTCTCTTAATAAGGAAGAATGGTAATTTTCAAATTACAAGTTTGTCAATAAATATCAGCGAGGTCGAGATAGCTATACGAAGGAAAATTTTATATTGATTTTGATATATATATATATTTTTTTTTACCTGGCTTCCGAACCACGTCGAGAGTGAACTTATATCACCGGAAATACACATCTCTCACCCCTCTGTGGAATGCCCGAGAATCGAACTCGCGACCAACGAGGTGGCACGCCAACACCATACCGACCACGCCACTGAGGCGCTTTGATACATAAGTCAACATTCCCATCAAGTTTATCAGACTGATGTGAATTTTTTTTTAACTGGTTCTCTACCTCTGCCAACATTATGTTTCACTGAACAATCGCCTGGAATTTTAACACATCTGAAATTGAATGAAACAAACAGAGGTCAGTGAAATGAGAACATTAACTTTCTTAATCAAACAAGTATAGTTTCAATCTTCTCCCTATTAGTACTCTGCAGGTTTTATACTTTGGATGGGACGCTATGCATTATTACACCTTTTAAAAATATTTACGCTTAGTTCCCAGAACTAAACTGGTCACTTATTTGACAACTATTATATATATATATATATATATATATATATATATATATAATATATGTATATATATATATGTATAGTATATATGTATGTATGTATGTATATGTAAGCGAATACCACAGGAAAATGAAAGGCAGAAATCCAAGCACGAAAGCGCTGGGATTTCTGCCTATCGTTTTCCTGTGGTATTCGCTTATTTAATGATGTCACGTGCATCCACTGTGATTTTTTAAGCATACGTATATGGGTGTGTGCGCGCGCGTGTATACACACACACACACACACACACACCATAATATATATATATATATATATATATATATATATATATATATATATATATTAATGACAAGCGAAAGAAGAAAAATTATAAAAAAAAAAAAACAATAACGAATCACTTTAATGAGTCTATAAATTGACGAAGTGTGTCACTGAGTCAAAGATGAATAACATTGCCCCCCAAAAAGTGAACAAACCACTTCAGTATTTTGATATTGGGGCCAAGCACAGCTTTTGGACTAAAAACCAGACTCCCGTTCGCACCTGCAGCAGAGTCGGATGAATGAAAATGCTGAAAACTTGGCAGACCAATTCGGCGACCGAAAAATGAACAGGACCGGGCGATATAAATGGACCCACTAACACCTTTTTTTTTTTTTTTCCTCGTTGCGAGAGGTAAAAATACGGTTCTCCAAACAAACAGATGTACTGTGCGGACCAGGTTGGTTGGCACAGCCGAGGGATATATGTATATATAATATATATATATATATATATATATATAATATATATATATATATATATATATATAATATATATATATATATATATATATATATATATATGTATATACATACATACATACATACACACACACACACACACACACATATATACTATATTATATATATATATATATATATATATATATATATATGTGTGTGTGTGTGTGTATGTATGTATGTATGTATGTACTACATATATATATATATATATATATATATATATATATATATATATATATATATATATATATATTATATATACATATATATATATATTATATATATATATATATATATATATATATATATACATATATCCCTCGGCTGTGCCAACCAACCTGGTCCGCACAGTACATCTGTTTGTTTGGAGAACCGTATTTTTACCTCTCGCAACGAGGAAAAAAAAAAAAAGGTTAGTGGGTCCATTTATATCGCCCGGTCCTGTTCATTTTTCGGTCGCCGAATTGGTCTGCAAGTTTTCAGCATTTTCATTCATCCGACTCTGCTGCAGGTGCGAACGGGAGTCTGGTTTTTAGTCCAAAAGCTGTGCTTGGCCCCAATATCAAAATACTGAAGTGGTTTGTTCACTTTTTGGGGGGCAATGTTATTCATCTTTGACTCAGTGACACACTTCGTCAATTTATAGACTCATTTAAAGTGATTCGTTATTGTTTTTTTTTTTTTTATAATTTTTCTTCTTTCGCTTGTCATTAATTTTAAGTACCAATTGCCGTAATATTAAATATTGGAATAGTCTGTTTATTTTTGACAATATTTTGCCCTAATAACAAAATACTGAAGTAGTGTGTTCATTTTTTGGGGGGCAATATTATTCATCTTTGACTTAGTGACACACTTCGTCAATTTATCGACTCATTTAAGTGATCCGTTATTGATTTCTTTATCATTTTTCATCTCTCACTTCCCCTCATTAATTTTAGGTACCAATTGTCGTAATATCAAAATATTGGAATGGTCTGTTTATTTTTGACAATATAGTTCAACTTCGACTTGGTAACACACTTCTGTCGACATATTTGTTCATGTTATCACTTATTGCTTTATCATTTTAATTCTCTTCCTTTCATTATTATTCTGATTAATTTTTTTTCATCACTTTTTATCAAAGCTAAGCATTCCCTTAACATCTAAACACTGAAATTGTTTGTTTATTTTTTTGACAATGTAATTCAACATCGACTTAGTAACACACCTCGTCGGTTTATTTATTTTATTTTCTTTTAATTTGTTTCTTCATTGCTCTAATTAACTTTGTCATTAGTTTTCGTCAGAGCTAAGCTTTGCCATATTATCAAAATACTTTAATGGTTTGTTCATTTTTTTTGACAATATAGTTCAACTTCGACTTACTTCGACATTATTTTCATTTACCTATCAAAGTTGTTCGTTGCCAAATTTATTGAAATTTTTCATTATCCTCGTTATTTTTTCCATCAGTTTTAGTCAATTCTTTGCCACATTAACAAAATATACAAATGGTTTGTATGTTCGTAGATAATTCAATTCAACTTTTAATTAGTAACATATTTCGTCGATTTACGTTCTTTATTTTCTTTAAATTTGTTAATTTTTTTCATTATTCTCATTCACCTTTTCAATAGTTTAGTCAAAACTCTGACGTGATATAAAATACTGTTTTTGTTAGAATTTAGTTCTTGTTATATTTTTTTACTTATTGTTTCATTTGAATTTTCGACCTTTTTCCATTATTTTCATTAATTATTTCATTAGATTTAGTGAAAGTTTTGCCATAATATCAAAATACTGAAACGGGTTTTTATTTGACTCAGCTATGACTGTGTAACACAAATCATCGATTAATTTATTGAAGTTATTCTTTATTCGTTTTTCATTCTATTTTTCATTATTCTCATTCACTTTTCCTTCAAGGCATTAATTTATTTCACCCTTCTTTACTCTCAACATATAAATCTGATATCAAAGGTTTTTGAAACTGTTCACATTACTAAGATCTCTTACAACATTAAGTAATAAAGTAGCCTAAGGTCTAGTCACGAACTTGATCCCACACT
>NC_087219.1:35643110-35645610 GCF_015104395.2 Macrobrachium nipponense
CTCTCTCTCTCTCTCTCTCTCTCTTTCTTGAAGCAAGCGAGCTTTCGTCTGGAGCTGCCAGACATCCTCGGGCTGGGAAGCTGAGGGTGGACTGATCTTGAAGCGGTGTCCGTCCTCGTTTATATTTGGAGTTTGACAGCAGGGGGTCCGCCCCATGCTGATCTACTATTGGCTGGTGGGGGCGGTAGGTCTTCGTTTTCATTGGGTGGCTTGAACCGGGGTCTCAAGCCACTTTCCATGCGTTGATGGTTGCGATACTGTAAGTATCCTGCAGCCGCCTAGACCGTCGATGGCGTTTCGCTATGCTGCGGGACGTCACGGCTAACTTGATTATGATTGGCTGCGGGAGTATCTCGTTCGGGGGCGTCGTCTTCCGTGGAGTTGTCCGTGCTCGTGGTGTCATTGTTGGTGGCAGGTCTTCTCATACTCGTAGGGAGGAGAAATTCTTCCTGCGTCGTATTTTAGTGTAGGTCTTACTTGCTGGATGAGAAGCGCCTCCAGCAGGCGTAACCGACGGGCATCAGGGGCCTTCCCGATGATCTTCGTGTTTTGGATGATCACATCCCGGGAGATGGCCTCTTGATGTTTGGTGCGTGCGTGATTTTTGATAGCCCCCTCTTGGGCGTGGCACGAGAGTCTCTTCGACAGGCGCATGGTAGTCATACCAACGTAGGCGCCGCTGCAACCGCGGACTGGGCATGTATACTGGTACACCACATGCGTCTGCTTCAGGGGTCTCGTACCTGTGGAGAGGGGTTATTTTTTCATAATTAGGTCGCGCGTCCTCCGATTCTGGTAGTAGATATTAGGTCGATATTTTTGGTGTCGTCGGTCGGGGATACATTTTCAGAAATAATTTTCTTGACTGAGTCCTCTTCTTCACGTAATGTGAGCTCATGAAGGCTTTATAATACAGCTTGATATTACCTGGGGGCGGGGTTGCGGGCTCTCACTACCGTACCATTTCTCCAGGGAACAGCCCTGGAGAAATGGTACGGTAGTGAGAGCCCGCGCTTCTCCATCCAGCAAGTAAGGACCTACACTAAATACGACGCAGGAAGAATTTCTCCTCCCTACGAGTATGAGAAGACCTGCCACCAACAATGACACCACCGAGCACGACAACTCCACGGAAGACGACGCCCCCGAACGAGATACTCCCGCAGCCAATCATAATCAAGTTAGCCGTGACGTCCCGCAGCATAGCGAAACGCCCATCGACGTAACCGCGCCGCTAAGGAGGTCTAGGCGGCTGCAGGACTTACAGTATCGCAACCATCAACGCATGGAAAGTGGCTTGAGACCCGGTTCAAGCCACCAATGCAAACGAAGACCTACCGCCACCAGCCAATAGTAGAATCGCATGGGGCGGACCCCCTGCTGTCAACTCCAAATATAAACGAGGACGGACACCGCTTCAAGATCAGTCCACCCTCATTCAGCCTTCCCAGCCCGATGTTATGTCTGGCAGCTCCAGACGAAAGCTCGCTTGCTTCAAGAAAGAGAGAGAGAGAGAGAGAGAGAGAGAGAGAGCGGAGAGAGAGACATATATATATATCGTTAATGACTTTGATAACTATGGTATCATAGTTTATCTGTTAAAACTTCAAATATATACACCAATTTTGGCTCTGTATTTGATCATGACCTACCATAGGCGCTCTACTAGCCTGTCTAAGTAGCACGGAAAAAGCCGCTATTCGGAAAATAGAGAAGAATCTCTACAAGTGTAATGCTGCTGAAGTAGCCATTACTTTTAATAAAGTATGCTTGAGAGAGGGTCTGCTTCCTAAGTACAATATAATAATAATAATAATTTAAAGCGTAATAATAATACTAGTATAATACATAGTAGTCATAATAGTTAATAGCCCAATAATAAATGACCTAATAATAAAGACGATGATAATAAAAATAATTTTATGCATTATAATAATAATAATAATTATAATAATAATAATAATAATAATAATAATAATAATAATGATAATAATAATAATAGGCGAATAATAATAATAAAAATAATAATTAGGAGACTAATAATGATAATAATAATAATAATAATAATAATAATAATAATAATAATAACCACATACAACAATAACCACTATTCGACCGGTGCGGGCCCAAAGCTAGACCGGACGAATTATGACGTTCCCGAAAAAATGCGATATGAACAATTCCCCTATTTTTGGGAAATCAAAACTGTATATCAGCTGGAAATTTATTTACTTTCGGTGATTCAATTAAACTCTGGCCGCGTTTGAACTTTCGTAACGGCCGGATATGACGTCATTTTTCCTGTACATAATGGACTCGGAATATAGGGAAGCCTGAGCCTTCCTGTCTCTCTCTCTCTCTCTCTCTCTCTCTCTCTCTCTCATCTAGTTAATATTTCTCAGAATATTTAATATTTTTAGAATATTTCATAGTCGCATGGTACATTTTCTCTCTCTCTCTCTCTCTCTCTCTCTCTCTCACTCTCTCTCTCTCATCTAGT
>NC_087219.1:35655610-35658110 GCF_015104395.2 Macrobrachium nipponense
TCTTCTTATTATTATTATTGTCATCCTTCTTCTGGAGGAGGATGGGTAAGGGGGGGCCTCATGTTTCTTCTTCTTCTTGTAATCCTTCTTCTTCTTCTTTTTCTTATTCTTCCTCTTCATCTTTTTCCCCTTCTATTACCTCTTCTTCTTCATCTTCTTCTCTTCTTCACCTCCTTCTTTTTCACGTCCCTATTTCCTTTTCTTCTTCTTCTATTTCCTTTTCTTCCTCTTCTTTTTCCGCGTCTTCATTTTCATCTTCACTTCTTTTTCTTCTTCTTCTTCTATTTTCTTTCTTTTTCTTCATCTTTTTCTTCTATTTCCTTTTCTTCTTCTTCTTTTTCGGCATCTTCATTTTCATCTTCATCTCCTTCTTCTTCTCCTCCTCCTAATCTTTCTTCTTCTTTTTCGTCTTCTTCTTCTTCCGCATCTTCATTTTCATCTTTATCATCATCTTCTCCTCCTGATCCTCCTTCTTCTTCTATTTCCACTTCTTCGTCTCCTTCTTCTTCATCGTCTTCACCTCCTATTTCCTCTTCTTCTTCTTCATCTTCATTTCCTCCTAATCCTCCATCTTTTTCTCCTCCTCCTCCTCCTCCTTCTCCTCCTTCTTCTTCTGCATCGTGTATTCAGGAGCCGTCGTCCTATAAATTCTCTTTAGCTTCTTTGGCTCCTTCGGTCCGCGGGACTTCTGATGCGACAAAAGGCGAAGGGGGCCTATATTTCGTCTCCGCTCACGGGGTAATAGCCTGGCGACGTTTGTGAAGGTGACGGCAAATGTGTCAAAAAACTGTCACGTGTGCTTCTCTTTTCCTTATCGAATTATAATTTCGTAAAAGAAGTATAAAGTTGGATTAATTTTATTTATAGATAAAGCTAGTTTATGCTTCTTTTCCTTATCGAACGATAATTTCATAAATGAAGCATAAAGCTGTATTAATTTTTTTATAGATAATCAAGTTTATGCTTCTTTTCCTTATCATCGATAATTTCATAAAGGAAGCATAAGGTTGCGTTAAATTCTTTTTATATAATCAATTTTATTGGTTGAGTCTTCGGTATGTCAAAAAGTTATTTTTCTTTAACGAAAATTATTGCTTCTGTTTCTCTTTCTTTTATAGAATTATAATTTTATAACAAAAATATACGGTTGTGTTAATTTTTTATTTAATCAATTTCAATACCCAAGTCTTGAGTATTTAAACGAAAATTGTGTTGCTTGAGTTTCTGTTTTCTTTATCGAAAGACAATTCTTATAAGTATTACATTTTGTTACGTATTCAATTTTAATGCCTAGTATTGAGTATGAGTATGCTGCTATGACATTAGATATTATAACATTTCTACTTAAGTTAGAAATCAAACTTGTACTTGACTTCCTACTTATGCCTGAGTCTTTGCTGTCTGATTAGGCAAAGACTTCACTTGTTTTTCCGTGACAAAAACTAGTACCACAGTTCACACTTGCTAAATTGGGGAATGAATGGTCATTCTACTGACAAATAGCAGTAAATCAAGTATATTTTCATTGGAGAAATGAACCACATTGAACCACAATTCCAGAATCAGTAGAAAATTCTCTCGCGCTGAAAAAATGTCAGAATACCATTTTTTTTTTCACTGGAGAAATTAACCAGGATCTCAGAATCAGTACAGCATAATACATCAACAGTTCTATTGCACTGAAAAATGCTAGTATAATAAGGTTTTTGTTTTCAATGGAGAAATTACCCACAATGAACCACAATCCCAGAATCACTAGAAAACAAAATACATCCACAATTCTCTTATACTAAAAAATGCCAGTATAACAAAGGTTTTTCCTTTCACTAGAGAAATTAACCACATGACCCACACTCCCAGAATCAGTAAAAAACGAACAGCAATCACAATTCTCTCGCATTGCAACAAAAATGGGTATAAAAAAGGTTTTTTTCTCTTTCACTGGAGAAATTAACCACAATGAACCTCACTGCCAGAATCAGTAGAAAACGAAAAACATCCACAATACTCTTTCACTGAAAACAAATGCAAGTATAACAAGGGTTTTCCCCAGTGAAATTAACAACAATGAAGCCACAATCCCAGAATCAGTAGAAAACGAATAACTTTCACAAAATACTCGGAAGGAATACAACACAACCAACCGGATTTGGTCATGAGAGCTCTGAGTCGGCCACTAAGTGCATTCCTTCCAGCACGGCTCTGGAAGACTTGCCATGAGAGCATTTAGCATTCCAGACGTCAAGATGGAAGGACTTTTAAGAAATAAGCTTTGCTGGATTTTTCAATATTGGATATCAGAGGATAGGTTTTTGTAATTAGGTATATTATGTTTAACATTTCAGTCACTATAGTATATGATTTCACGTGATGGAATTTAAATGATGTCTATATATATATATATATATATATATATATATATATATATATATATATATATATATATATATATATATATATATATATATATATATATATATATATATATATACATATATAT